>NC_054590.1:1095770-1120770 GCF_017654505.1 Polyodon spathula
AGGGTTCCAAGACCAGGGCATCCCTTTAGAAACTCTGGAGTTTATTATGGTGTGCTAGCCCTATACAAATACTGCATTCCTCCCAGGCTTTGTTTGAAAAGCTTTAGGGGTCCCAAGCTGCAGTGTTTGAGGTTCTGCTGTAGCGCTGAATGTGCCGTATATCTGGGGGCGGGGGCGGGCTGGTGTGTGTCTCAAGGACTATTTGATTGACCTAAACTGCAGTGCATCTAAATACTGCCTCTGAGATCATACACACGTGTACCACGGTTAAGGTATAACAGAACGTGTGAGCATTTCCTTCTGCAAAAAATACATATTGAATAGACCCCTATGTGTGTTAGCCATTGGAAAAGGTTGAGGTTATTATTCATAATGATAGGCTGTACAGTAGGTTGCAATAAAAGGAAGCTGTGTTGTTCATTGACTGACTGGAGAGTGAGTAGAATATGTTAGTATTGCACTCTGCCTGCCGTGCCTTGCTGTAATTGCAAATGTTCTCTTCAGTGTGATTGGTACTCGAGCAGGTTATTTAAATACCAAGTACGTGCAATTTAATCACTGTGGCTGTTAGAGCTTAAAAGCTCCTAATAAAATGTGGAGTTGCTCAAACTTCTCTGCAATGAAAGACTCATATCCGGTTTAAAAAAAAAAAATATAGATATATAGATATAAAGATTTTTCTTTTTCTGGTGACGGGTACCAGCTGTAGACTGTCTGATGAAATCCATCTGGTAGTAGAGGCTGTCTGGTTGCTATGGCAATAACAAGTGCTTGGAAACATGCTGCTGGTTGTCAAGGTTACGAGCAGTCTTGAAACCTTACAGTGAAACATCTTAATGATGGCAAAGCTGCACTGCCACGATATTTGATGGATAGCAGTCAACTATAAGGGAATGGTGGGGGGGTTGAAGACAAATCTAAGAGTAAATCAAAGCAGGCCGAGTCAAACACAAACTAAGTGTTTTTATGTACAGTATCTGCACTCGCCGTTTATCCTCCAAGATCAATCTCTTCAGCAACGTTAGTTTATTATTGAACAGAGAAGATCAGTCCAGAGATTGTAGATCCCACCAGTTTTCGTACACTGTGTTGAATGTGCTCATTCGCTGCTATTGCTGGTAGTGTCACGTGAGCTGCTCAGTGTGTTTTGATATGTAAATAAGTCCTGTTTGCCTGCAAGGTGTGCCAACTTCCCTCTCCGTCTCGATCTCCAGCCTGTCACTCAGCAGTGATTGCACGCATCCACACGACAGACGGCTACTCTGTCATAGGCATTAACACCCTGTATCTTTCTAAACAAGGGATTTAGGGGAGCGTCCTAATAAAAGCTGAATCTAAAAACAAAAGTTGTGCGAATATAGTAATTACAGCTATGTATAATGGTATTTGAAATAGGATTCATTTATCCATCGTTTTATATATCTGCCCATACTCTGGTCCCGCCAAAGTCAGATGTGCGACAGGTTACTGTTTATTTTAGTGATGTTGATGCTGGCTGTTTATCTCTGTCCATTACATTAGAGGATATACTGTACAGTTCTTGTGTTGGTGCAGTAAGTCACGCTATGGAAACACCCTACACAGCTGCAGTTTGTGTGTTGTAATGCCTCGCAAGCCAATTTATCATCCTTAGCAGTCTAGCTTAATTGACATCCCTATCCAAAAGGGATTCAGAAACAAACCTTAATGGATGTCAGTACAGCACAGCAAGTGTAACACATCCCTCTGCTACACAGAAATCCCATTATCGACAATGAGTTTGTCTCCTTTAGCTACGGGTCGTGACCTATGAACTCTACATAGCCGGCCTGATGGGTTGGAGGTCTGTCTTAAGGGCAGACGAGCAAGACTGTTACCAGCCATGTGACATGTAGCTGTGTGAGTTGAGATCAGATGACTGCTAAGAAATAGCTGACTCGATATAAATAGCTGATATCTCGACTTTATGCAGCAGTGCCCTGTTGCTTCACTTAGTATCTTGGAGGGTCTATTTCCCAACTTGTCTTTTTTTAGAATGCCTACTTTCTTTGTCTGCCTACAGGAGCTACAAGACTGCTTGCCCCTGCTTTAAATAGTGCTGCGCTTGGAATGGCTGAAATGTTTGTAATTCCAAACAGTGCTTGCATGAAATTTGTTGACAGCGTTCCGTGCCAGGATCTGTTTACGTCAAACTTGGACCTAGCTTCCTGGCTAACCATGCGTTTGCCTTTTGTAAGTAAGGGTAGGTGGACAAATGGCTGCTCAAGATAGCATTTTGACTGCTAGTTTCTCTACAGGAGAGCATTTAAGGCAGCTACTCACTGGACGTGTTCCCACTCGGTAGATAACGCTGTCGGTTTCTGATTTTGTTACATGCAATCAGAATCTTCTAACGGGGCTTAAGTACAACATCTTGATCACTGAATATTTCAATTGAGGCTCACAAAGTAAGCCAAGGTGGGGATCATCAATCAAACAGATCTGATCTCTGCCTAATTCTAGTAAAGCCACGGCACAGGAAAACGTGGTCCGTGTGTTCCTTGCTGGTGTTTGATTTGTCTACTTATGTGCATCCTTTGTTAAGCTTACAAAACTCTGTCAACTAGCCAGCTGGCACTACAGTGTTTATTTTTTAAGTCTGTGCCAGCATTTGATTAATGTGCTTTAGTTTAGTTTATTTATTTAAGACTTTTGAGGTGAATCCTCTCGTTTCCAATGCTGATGACACGCAATTACTGAATTTACAGATTGTGCTGGTCGCTCTGCAAGTGACACAACTTGTATGTTGGCAGTTTAACCAGTCCTGCCTGCAGTTTTTTTTAGCAGTTTTATAGGTAGGTTGCCGAGTGCGACGGTTGTGCTGGAAGTTCACCAGATCCTGCTTCGGATCCTCTCTTGATTTTAACAGCCCTTCCCTTTTCTCTCCCCCAGTTCCTGACGACCTGACCCCGGAGGAGCGGCAGGAGCTGGAGAATATCCGCAGACGCAAACGGGAGCTGCTGGAGGACATTCAGGTGAGACCGCGGTTTTCAGCCTGTGGCACGCATACCAGCACTGGTACATGCCGGCAGTTGTTCTTTGTGACAGTATGATTCCTCAACCACAATATTCCCTAATTTTAAGATTGCACAGTCACTGGTACACATGGTGGTCCCTGCTGGGAACACTAGTACTTGAGAGAAAAAATAAAAAAGCTAAAAACCACTGAAACACAGTTCACAATACATAACTGAATATAAATTTTAAACCATTTGTATTTTTTAATCATCTGCAGGTCACCGTAGCTATTATGTGTAACAGGGAAGCAGTGAAATCACAGAGCTATTTGTCTCTGTTTTGTCTCCATGTATTTGGGTTGCTATTTAGCTCCCAGGCACTGTGCTGTAACTAGTGCTGATTTGGTTCAGTTGTCAAACGTTATTATGGGGTGGCTGAGAAAGGGTTAATCCAAACTGATCACTCCCTCTTTTTTTCATGCTAGTCACTGTAAATTAATTAGCAACGTCCTACTTTTTTTTTTTTTTTTTTTTTTTTTTTTACTGGCCAGTCAGCATCTGCTGCCCACAACAGTACGTGCACAGAGGCGTGTCAAGGACATTTTTAACACACAGCTTTTGTTTATAGAAGAAAATATCTAATGAATGTGGTGTGATAGCACAAACACATGGAATATTCCCTTCTCTCAGGGTGAACTGTGAACCACAAGTCTTTCCGAGCCGGCATAGTTAGAAAACTGAGATATTGGCAGGGGGTAAATAAAAACAGGAGTCATACTGTATGTGTCCACAAAGCATTACGTAGAAGATGAAGTCAGTGGAGGCATATTAGAAGTCAGGAGAGTTCTAAGACGAAGAATCGCTATGCAATATCAGGCTGGTACTACATCACACTAATGTTTGGGGCTGTTTATTTTGTGGTAAAATGGGTTTGGATGCTTGTTTGTAAAAATATAGGGATCCCCTGAAAACCGACATCCACGAAGTACATTCTTGTGCTTCTCAATTTCAGTCATGCTGTGTTTTCTGTGTTCTGTGGTTTATTTGCATTTCATATCTGTGGCTGTTTGCTTGCTTAGCGTGTTTTTATATGAGTAAAATCTATCCTTGGCTAGAATGCTGACCTTGTTAATTCTACCTTCCACCTCCCCTGCCTTTTCTGAGTCATTGATATGAACAGCTAACCTCATTTAGAACTTGTTTTTCCATTGTGTGGCACAGCCCTGGATAAACAAAGAGTTTAGATCCTTGTGCAGCTTCAGACATTCTTGTCTTGAAAAAGGTAAACACTGCGATGAATCCAGACGGCTCACACTACACAGGAGTTGACAGCCTAGAAAGATCAGCAGGCGGGAATGGGTCAGGGCATTGCAAGCCCTCTGACCTGGAAGAAATTGGTCTAGGTTGGGAGCGTGCTGTCTGTAATTCAGCAGCCACTGAGCACCAGGCAGAGACATGCATGCAATCTTGCTTCTTGAACCGGGGTAGCTGCACTGTGCTCCTTTTGTTGTAAGTGCTGCTTAAAGAAGTGGAAGGGAACTCTGCTGGCACTGTCCTCATCTACTGATAATGGAGCCCCCAGTGAGCAGCAAGGGCTTCTTTCCGCTGGAGTAACTTTTTAAATTGACTTTGGATCAGCGTCACCTTGAATGAAAGCGATGTTAGTGATTATCCTCCCTTTTTAAAGTAGTGTGTATTTTGTTTGCCGCCGCCTTTAGTTTTACTCCAGAGGTGTGGATGGGTTGTTTACACAGTATACTGCAGCTCCCACTATCTTTTACTGGCAGCACTGTGGTTTCTGATAACACGCAGCTTTTCTGAGGTTGCTTTTAGTTACTTCTGCTCCATTACCCACAGCATATTTCATTTTGTTGAAGATAGTGAGGTATTTTTTACAGTCATTGAGGGCAATTTATCTGGATCAATGCTGCTTGCACAGTTAAGTAGTTGCAAGCATTATACAGACCTCAGTGATGGAACGGTGCATTGAAATAAGGGGTGCTGTGTGTGTAGAACAGCCTTGTGCTGTAATCTCAATAAAGCTGCCATGAAGTTGAGGAACTGTGTACTATTAAACAGACTAATAAACCTAAAAAAAACTAACGAATACACAGCCGGCCATCCAGAGGAGTGGTTACTGTGTGCAGCAGAGATGCTTATGAAGTTAAAGTGTAGTCGAACACAGGAGGTCAGTTTAGAGAGCTTCGGAACCAGTGCAGATCATCAAGCAGTGCCATAGTCATGACAGTGGAGAATAGGTTCTTTGCTTCGTAGACGAGGAGCTGGAACAAACCTTGTTATTCCAAGTTGCTTTTATAGTTCTCCCCACAACACTGCCACTAATTGGAGTATCAATTAAACATTTTCTCTCCAAGGCGAGTAACAAAAAATGAGTTGTTAGTCACTAATTGCAACAGGGTATTTTGTAGCCATTGCTCCATGAGGTGTGGGTGTTTTTTTTTTTTTTAAATTTTTCTTGCAGTTTTATGGGGTCCCGGCACAGTGGAAGGAGAGTATTTTACAATAAAATAATCTGAAGCCATTATGATGTTGCCATCAAGAAACTGCAAGTCTGATCCTAGATTGACTTGCAAAGTCTAGCAGCCCTGCACAGTGCCCAGAAACAAAGGGCCTGTTCAATTAGCTTCTTAGCTATGGGGGTGGTGCCTTTTGTGAGTGTATTAATTCAGGCAATAAGCAGAGAAAGTGGAGGCATATCTATTTTAAACAAAGTTTTGTTCATCCAGTCATAAGAAATATTGCTTCACCTTTCTCCATTTATTTGCATGCGTTTACATTTCCCCAAAGCCCTTTCCCAGCTAAAAGGTAATTGGATTGTCTGCCTCCGCATGGCCTTGCAGCCAGTAGCTAGTTGTTCAAGTACACCTGGTTTTTCCACGTAGTCTTGATGACTGTGGACTGTTGTAGAATTCATTCCCCTGTCCGTGTTACAGATGATATTCTCCATCACTGTTGCAAAAATAAAATGATGGAACTGGGGAGGGTGAGTTGCAGTCTTCAGCTATTATTCATGCTGAGAGACCGAGGTCCTCCTGCTGACCCTCCCACAGGGAGCTCTCTGTGCGTCCCATTGATTTCCCAGCATGGAGATGAAATCCTAATTGTTTTTCCTCTTTAGTTGTTCCACATTTGATCTGCTTCAAAATCCTATAAAGATTTTTTATTTTTAGTTTGGCTCAAGCACTTTGCTGCACCATCGTTCTGGGAACAAAGAAGGCTGCAATATACTTGTTAAATCCACCCAGGGATGCTAGCGTAGATGACATACAGCAGTGGCACAAGACCCGAGGAATGGAGAACTGAGGTGCAGTGGTAAAAGAATAGTGGGGAACCATGCATGACATGAGACCTGGCGTGTACATACACATCATGAACAGTGGTGTTATTGATCCCCCTTCTGAGGTGTGTTTCCTGTAAGTAGCCTTATTCGCGTAGGGGGGAGATGGACTGTCCTGCTTGCTTTCCCAAGGGGTAGATTTTAGTGCAAGGACCGTCTTGCCCAACTTGAAAGCTATGAGCAATGCAAACAGGCTTTGTTTTAGCTAAAACAAAACGACATCTTAGTTCTGCTAATATAGAAGGACAGTATGCAGCTGTTTATTTGTTATTATTTATTTTTGTATTGAGTGTTCAAACAGGTGACTCGGGCAGATTGGCAAGCTTTTCCAATGAGCCGAACAGACAGGCATGCTGAACACCCTGTGATTCACTGTCTTGTTTAACAGTGTTCAGCTTTGTGGTGGTCTTGGCTTTGAAATGCAAATGAACTCTGCTTTGATTAAAGCCACTACATTAAATGGTGTTTTGAAGGAGCAAGAAAGGAACTTAAGCACAATGCAAATAATACATGGAAATATACTGCAGAGAAGAGAGCAAGAGAAAGTAATTATTCCAATGGGGAATAAACCAGCATCAGTTTGCTGGCACCCTGCAAGGCAGGAATCAGAATTTTATTATTATAATTTTAATTTTTTTATTATTGCCTTTATTTATTTTTCTAAAGTTTATAGAAAATGTGATAAGCTTTGAAAGGGATTAATGCTATTTTTTAGTAACAGTTTGCCTTATTGTTGGAGATTTCAGGTTGTATCTGGCTGAAAAGCAATCTTCAGGAGATTGACCTACATTTCAGGAACCCTTAATGTGCTTTTTAAGAATGCTTGTGGTTTAGAGTGCTTTTCTACTGCATACAAGATAAGCCTCCAATACTAAAGTAGCATCAAAGCCAGGGCAGTTTACCAGGCTGTGTACTGTTGGAGGTTTTCCAGTCTTATTACCGGTTTCACAGATGGGTGGTATGTGAGGTATGTGGTGATGTAAGGATAAAGAGCAAAGAAAAATGGCACTTTCCACAGGGCCTTGCCTTTTCCTTTTCCCCATTTCAACACTGAAAGCATTTGCGTAATGAGGCTGTATTTCCTGTGCGAGAAGAGAGTGTCTGTTTGAGGAACCAGCTGATGTACCGGAAGGGTTCTTGTAATCTGTGCAATGACATCAGTAAGACAGCCATGGTGAAACGCACTGCAGCAATCAAGCTGTTTATTCAGGGCATCGCTTTATATATTTGAAGGTTATTAAAAGCAAACATCTAACACAGCGTGCAAGTGCACAGCATCTCTCTCTCTCTCTGTTTTAAACAAAGACGTACTTGAGCAGGGTTTCATATGAAAGTCGTGTAGGATGCTGAGTAGGTGGGACTCTTCCTTGTGAAAGAGCAAGAGACCGGATATATAGAGCTGGTTGGGTCTCCCTCTCTCTCTCTCTCTCTCTCTCTCTCTCTGGTCTTGCTGAAATGAGCAGAGGAAAATAAGTGGAGGTTATTGGTTTGCGTTGGATGCTTCTGTGAATGAGAGTGATAATACAGTGTCCAGTGTGAGGGCGGACAGCTGGAGACCAGCTTTTAAGCTGAGGAATTCAAAGAAATACTGTGGGAGAGGGTTACTTTGAAAACCGTTGAATGTCAGCCAGCACCCTGAGTAATGGACGCAGTATGCCTTTGCCAGGAATTATCCTACAGAGTAGACCTTTTATTCTCCTTTGCATTGACGGAAATGTTTGCCTACCTACTCTTGTCTCCTCTGCCCTACAGCACAATTGTCTATTGTTCTACCCGTCTGTCCAAATGTGCAGCCTCTACCTGTCTGTATTATAGATACTGTAGTCTACACAGTATCTGTTGCAGTAGCCTGTACATCTGTATATATTGATACAGTTCCCTCTCCTATCCTATGGATATAGTCACGTACTGTACAGGCTGTAGTTGAACCCATCCAGTCTGAACCTTTATGTGAACACAGAGGAGCTCTATTCATAGTTGGCTGTCTCTGCTTATTGTATTTGATCAAAGCTGACACAGGTCTCTTTGATTGCATTAACAATATCAAGTGGAATCATTACAAGTTTAAAATAACATTCCCAATGCACTTCTGAAGCCCAGGGGCAGGGGTGGTGCTGCCAAGCTGCTGCCCTCTGGGTCCTAGTGGCCCTTTGTCCGCAGCGTGCTTGGAGAGCATAGCACAGAGCTCACTAAAACACGCTTCACATTGCCCTGCCTGCATATAACCCTAAAAGAAGCACTAGTTGACAAGATGCTTTAGGTAATTTAACATGATCCTTGTATTTATAGACATACAGTTTGAATTGACTGTCGTAAGAGAGCTGGATGAGGGAGCATGTTTTGATACCTGGTGATGTGCCTCTTCACTTGGAAGAGAGTTGCAAAGCATTTTGTTACAGTATTATTGTATGTGTTTGCTGAGTCCACATCTAAATCGAGGTCCTCCGGGATGCTCAGTTCACTGGTAGTTGTAACATATCGACCTGTCTAGACCTGTGTTCCGTACAGGCTTGATGCACAGCATTTTAATAGACAGTAACATGAAATACTGTTCAGAAACGCCTACCTTGTGCCACTTCAGGGGCTTGACGTGGAAGAACTACATTAATGAAAAGGGATAGGAGGAGGAAGCTTAAACCCTTTGGCTCTGCATTTTGTGTTCTGTTAATATTTAAAAAGCATACATGTATAATTAATTAAATGGTGAAATGATATGCAGCTGCAATGCTGTGCAAGAAGCTATTCAAACATCTTCCTCTCCCTAAAATGTGACCCCACCTAGTCCATGCTTCTGTCCCTCCACTCCCTCCCTGGCTGTCCCGTTTTGATTTCCTTGCAGGATTTGGTACTCCGAGCTGTTTGTGCAGTTAATTGCTCGGCTATGTCTCAGGCTGCCGATGGGACTCTGTGTAAATGTAACTTTCTTTGCAAATGCCCTCAGGCTGTGGATTTTGCACACACTGGAGTTCTTCAAGGAGAAGTTTGTATTTCTTCTTATTTCCATTTTTTTTTTTTTAATTTGAGGGAAAGCAGCTTGCTGCCTCTCAAGATGCTGTTTGTTCCACATGGCATGTCTCTTGTTTTTGTTTGCTCAGTTGTTCGCGGGTTGCACGAGGTTCATACTGTGTGCGTATCCAGCTTCTCACTGCAGTTCATGCCTGCCTGTCCCTTGGCACTAGCCATTTGGCCTCTTGGGTCTTTCTCAGATCAGGCGCCTGTGATGTGCCTGGTTGAACCTTTGTGGATGGTGGGTTTTTCATTTAGTTTTTCCCTGACTCTGCAGTGATCAGGAGGACACCTGACACACTGACTCTCTTCATGGAGACGGGGCTGGTAGTGGCCAAGGAGTTTACAAGATGCTCTCCGAGTTCAGGGAGGGACCTGCATTACATTGACCAAGGAGATTCATACATTCATGGTCTGTTAGTGCTGTAGAAAACTTTTCCATTAAAACTGTAAGGCCATGGAAGTGTAAATTTAAAATGGGAACTGCAGTTACAGCTCTGAAATGTCTGTGTAGCCTGTGTAAAAACAAATTAAAACCTCAAGAGTTTTTTTTTTTTTTTTTCGGAGGATGTTTTTAATCTGAATCTGAATTCACTATTGTCTGATGCATGTGTGTGTACTTAGTTAATTAATTTGTTTTTATGTTGTTTTTGACCAGATCGTCATTCTAAAATGAGAATTTTTTCTCAATCTTCTTTAAGTAAAGGTTAAATAAAATGGAGTATGTATACTGGGTTCTGTGGTGAAGGATTGTCCTGCATCACTACAGTTCAAAATCCAGCATAGCAACAACTGGCTTATTTGGAGGTAAACTGTTTTACAAAAAATGAATTTGTGCTGCATGGCAATTCTGGGCAGTAACCAAAAGAAGAGAAAGAGCAAAGGGGAAAATACAATGCCAAATAAGACACTGTTTTTTGTAGTTAATTCTAGCTTGACTTGAGTCACTGCCATAGCAGGGCCTGCAGTTAAGAAGGTAAAGTCTCCCCCTCCTCACTGTCCCCCCTCTCTCTCCCCCAGCGTCTGAAGGATGAGATAGCAGAGGTCACGAATGAGATTGAGAACCTGGGATCCACTGAAGAGCGGTAAGCCACCTCTTTCTTCTTCTTCATTTATTTAGTTATTGATGAAAGGTGGGGTGTCGTCCTTATGCGAGGGCTTCTTTTCATTTGGTGATTTGTGGATAGATGTTCCCCTCTTTGTCAACGCTTTGGAAATCTTTCCCCAAACCATCTTCCCTTTCACATCTCCACTGTGATTTAACAAGAACAAAAATGAAGATGGTCGCTTGATCTAAAACTACACAGCATTAACTTTTAACATGAAATGGTAAAGGCAAGCCAAGCATGCCTGCAGGAAAATATAAAGTTTACATATTGATGCAGTGCGTGTGAGTTATTTATGGTGCTGGGTGACTCAAAAGGTGGCTGTAGGATTCACAGCAGGGGCGACGCTAATGTCTTCAGCTTTTCATTGCATGAATGTAACTGCTCTGTCACTAAAATGAAAGAAAGACTTTAAATACCAAATACACATAAACAAACTACCATCTCAAGTATAATGTACTGTGTTCTCTGAAAAGCAGCTTAGCATTATGTACTAATGAAGTGCTTCTTGGTAGATCAGCGTAATGCTTAAGTGTTGCAGTGTTGGGATGTACAATAAAGCCTGCGATGCAAATGATGCCTCGAGACAGAACTCTTGAAATAACAGCTGTTCTAGTTAATGATGTTGCTGCAAAAGACCTCTTAACGAAGACACAAATACTGAATATTCACTCCACTTTCTCGCCTCGACGTTTGCGTTTTCCATTTTCCTGTTGGTTTTAATATATGCTCAAAGATGTGTCCATGTTGTTGCTCCCGTGCCTTCCTCTGTGGTCCTCTTGGGTGGAGCTGAGACAGCCTGACACTCCCCTGTTGCAGTACTGATGGTTAGATTGTAATTAACTCAGGACTCCGCTTTGCACACTGTGTCAGGATGATAGAATCATCGCCTCAGCCTCAGTGGCTTGCTTACATTCTTTGTTTATGGCAGTTGATATAAGATTTTCTCTCCTGTCCCTGCTCCCCAGCCTCCAGACATGGACACGGTTCTTTTGACTCATTCAGCCTTTCAACAGTCCTTGGTTGTTTGGTATACATAAGTTTCCCAAAGAGAAAGTAGATGCACAGGGATGGAAATAGTCTCCCATTGCATAGCAGTTTGATCCATTCCTGGTTTTACTATGAGTATAATAAGGCACACCTGAGCTTGTTACCTATAAACTGTGGCCTATCAAGCTTGTAGTAAAAACTGGAATGGGTGAAACTGCTTTTCTATAGGAGTCTTATTTCCATCCCTGTGATATGGTGCAAGACCTGGTGGCATTCATGGGGACATTAAAACCTACTGTAACAGATTTTGTTTCAAGAGTTGTTTCCATATTGCACGACTGCCCCTAGCATATTCTTTTTGTGGACCATTTAACTTTTGTGCGTTACTGATACATTTAGTGTCGCTTCCAGTACAGAACTGTGTACGTTGCTTGAAGCATGACCCTCCTATAGTGGTGGAACAGTTCTGTCTCTGCATCGTGTGAGTGCCGGCAGTGATTAGGACTCCGACAAGGATCTCTAATCTCTAATGCAAACAAGACTGGTTAAAGATTATCCCAGTAATAATAATACAAAAAAATATGGTCCTTTTTTATGGACAAGAGACAGACATTCCAAACACACAGCAGTACAACGCCGAGGGCAGTGTCTGTGAATTCACTGTCTGTCTATCTGCTGTTCTCTAACTGTATAATGTGTCTTTGGGGAGGGGGGTGGGGGTGGGAATTGGGTATAAAAGATAAGGGTCATTCAGAGCTTGTGAAATGTCCATAGAGGTGAGACACCTTGCTGCCTTGCACAATAGCATCATGATACATGGAACAGGTCTTGCCTGCTACTCTTGTCACTCTTGCCTGCTCTGGCATCAGCATTCCATTACTGGACCTGCTGTTGGTATGGAAACGGACCCCTTTGATCACAGATGTAGCCCCACATTCCTGACTTTGTCACGATGGTGACAAATAAGAGGGTGTGCGGTTCCTTCATAGATACCAAACTGTAAATATGGGGGGAGGGCAGCAAAAGTTGTGGCTGAGCAATATTTTTAGTTTGAGAGAACTAACTGTTCCTATGTATTACGGTGCCTGATCTTAAACCTATTTTTACAACAAACTTCCTGATTCTTATTTTTATTCTTTTTTTTTTTTTTTTTTTATATATATATATACAGGAAAAACATGCAAAGAAATAAACAGGTGGCCATGGGTCGTAAGAAATTCAATATGGACCCCAAAAAGGTAGACGTTTACTTGTATCTGTCAGCCTGCTCCTGCTGTTAACATCTGTACCTGACTCTGGTTATGGCTTTAGCTTTCTGTCTACATGTCCTTTTCGATATTTCCGTTTTTGTCTTGTCTTAAACATTCAGAAATGCTTTATCTTGCTGTCTAGTTCATTATCACTCCTGCTCGAGGGATGTATACTATATCTCTGGCGGCTGGGATATAAATCAGGCAGCCTGTGCTTTTAAATTCTATTCAAAGCAGAGCCTGTTGAATTTGCATGTTTCGATTCTTGTGCCTTCCCATTGATTTCCAGGGGATCCGGTTCTTGATAGAGAATGACTTGCTGAAGAACACCTGTGAGGATATCGCTCAGTTCCTGTACAAGGGAGAAGGCCTGAATAAGACTGCAATCGGAGATTACCTGGGGGAGAGGTGAGGAGCGAGCGAGAGAGAGAGCGAGAGCTTTATCTTCTAGTTCTTGGCTTCAGGCTTTATGAATCTTTCCAGGTTGTTTGTATTGATTTGCATAGTAAATAATTCAGTACATAGCAGCACACATGTACCTTGTGTTGGCTGATTAAGTTTGCACAGAAAACAAATCGTCCCTCAAAAGGCAGTTCAGGAGAAGAAACATGCGCCAGTAACAAAGGAGGGTTGAGTTGTTGTTTCTTGCTAGTTTTTGTACTGTTTAAAAATATGTTTAATCGTCCTCAAAATTTGCCTTTCCTTTAAAATGGAAACCCAAGTATGCATGCAACTACTGGTGCTGTAAATACAAAACATTAATGTGTCCAGATAGCATGAACAGTGCAGGAGTGGATAAATAAAGCCTAACAAAAATGAACACATGTTGACCCGCATGGCTGGGAAGTAAAGTTCCCAGCAATGAGATGTAACGTGAAGAAGGAATGGCAAAATAAAACCCATCTTGGAGTACTTGCTTTAGGTGGCCTTGGCTCTCCAAGTCCTGACTCATGTGTTCACCTGCAATCGATGGCTGGAAAAGATTGCGTCAGTCAGTCTGCTCTGTGCATCGATTTCTGATCTTGACCAGCTTTTGATTCATCCACCACTGTCTCTAACACATGTAGAAACCTGGGTAGGTCATCATTGAGTAACAGATATATTTCCTGTACTTTTTGCCTGTCCCTGGGTCAGTAAGGTATTGACACTTCAATTGCGAGTGTTTTGAAGTCTAGTCAGGTCTTGCCCTCACCAGCTTCCATACTTCAGTTCAGTGCTCTAATTACAGTAATTACAAGGTCATGTGCGTCTCTCTGGATTCTGTGCTTTGTAATTTTAGAACATGCTGATTGAGCTCCACACACTGGTGTGTGTTTTTTTAGTTTTTTAGAAAATGCATTTAAAAGGTACTCTGCAAATAACAACAGATGAAATGCTTGTGGTTGTTTTGAAGTGGCTCCTTCAAATTGCAGTTTTAACCATTTTCATCTTGTAAGAGGTTCAAGAAAATATGATTATCCGGGGCAGAAATCACTTGTTTCCCTTTTGATTCCAGTGACTTTTTTACTTTGTGCACAGCACCACTCTGTGGTTGACAAGTCAGTGTTCATCTGAAAGGGAATGTTAAATCAGATTTTTTTTCTTTATACTCCTCGGATGATCTTTTATCTTGTGAAAGTAGTAAAACCTGCTAAACTTGCCCAAACTGCTATTCAGTGGGGAGCTCTTTCTATCCCTGATCCTGGAGTTATTGGAGCTATTCTCTTCTTGTGTGTGCAAATGCATAAATCACTGTGTGAAATTCCAAACTCAGCAATGGTGAGTTTCCACTGTGAGCCTCAGGCAATCTGTTTATCTTAATGTACGTTCTTCCTTACGGATTGTGAAGGGCATTGTTTAATTGCTGAAGATTATTAAAAACAGTTTTCCCTGAAGCTCTTTGTGAAGCACTGTAAGACAGGTGTGCAGGATCGTTATTGCAATTAATTTTAAAAGCTTCTTTAGATTCACTTACCAAGTTTTTTTGGTAAAAAGGAAATGTCTGTTTTTTTTTTTTTTATTATAAAATCCTTTTTAAAATGCAAATTTGTTCAGATATTAGGTAAATGTTCACCTATATTTAATTAAATGCTGCAATTGCTAAAGAGTGTTGATTTTTAATTGCAATGCATATTTCTGAAAATGACTTCTGCTACAAAGAGTCCTGCTGGGATAATGCAGTGATAATTTGTGCATTTTGAATTCTGATAATGCCTCTGTCAGTAATGATTGAGAGCAGTCCTGGTGCATGTAATCCACTATGGTTGCATTTGGGGAATAGCAGGAGCAAAATAGGTCATTATTAAGCAAGCTGCAGGTTAGTATTGTAACATTTAAAATTCTAGATAGTACCCATTAAAGCCCTGTAATGCCTGGTACACTTAAGTGATGAAAGAAAACGTACTTGGGAATCACTGGAGGATTAGGCATAGTGCAGTTATGCTTTGTATGAACAACAGTCACTGTACTTAAGAATGGTCAGAATTGCAGTGCATCACTGAGATACATTACAGCAGCAGATGGAAGGGATGTTATAACTTCAGGAGCTTGAGTACAAGGGCTTGTGTCCCTGTGGGGGCTATCGCTGATGAGCAGGTCAGGGGTCACGGGTGATGTAATGCTTTGAAAATGAGAAGGATTGATGCTGCTTTATAAGTGCATATTCAGTCATCTTTCAATCATTTTTTTTTTTTTTTTAGGGATGATTTCAATATTCAAGTTCTTCATGCCTTTGTGGAGCTGCATGAATTCACGGACCTCAACCTGGTGCAAGCTCTACGGTAAATAACGATGATGGCAGTGGTGATTTGAGGGGGGCTTGAGCGGGGTCTCCACTTGGAGCCATGGTGTCACAACATGTTGCAATGCCAAGCAGCTGTACATCGGATTACAAATGTAACAGTCAAAGGACGTCTGTCTGCTCAGCTTGGGGTGTTTGTGAGGTGCAAGATCTGTCTAGATGGAGACTGTGAAGTGCAGGAGTTCCTGGAGGTCATAAAGACAAGGTAGCCTCCACCAGTGTTAAGTCATTGTCAACTGTGCTGGTTTTAAACACAAAAAACCAGGAATGGATATAAACTGCTGTCTTATTCCCATCCCTATCGCAGTATTCCCTCTTTGTAGTAGCACAGTGTGACCCTTCCTGTCCTCCTCTCGCAGGCAGTTCCTCTGGAGTTTCCGGCTGCCCGGAGAGGCCCAGAAGATTGACCGCATGATGGAAGCGTTCGCCCAGCGATACTGCCGGTGTAACCCAGGGGTCTTTCAGTCCACAGGTATGTCTGTTCAGCGCCGGGGCCGATGGAGCAAGAATCGTTTTGGCAAGCTGGTAGGAAAAGGGTTCAGCTCCCATACCAGTTATACCACATCTGTTTTTGTGGACCTTTTTATTCAGCTACAGCTTTTAGACAGACCGCCCATTTCACGTGTGACCTCTGGCAAACAATGTATTTTTACTGTATGGCTTGACAAAGTGTCAGCTGTGTATCATATTAAAAAGAGAATATGAAGTGTTTGTTTGAACTCCCAAAATCCATAAAGTTGCATGACAAACATTTAGCTGGCAATATGTTGTTAGCTTGGCGTTGTTAACCCTTTCCTCCCTTTGTCTCTCAGATACCTGCTACGTGCTCTCCTTCGCAATCATCATGCTCAACACCAGCCTGCACAACCCCAATGTGAAGGACAAGCCCCCGGTGGAGCGCTTCATTGCCATGAACCGGGGCATTAACGATGGAGGGGACCTGCCAGAGGACCTGCTCCGGGTCAGTGCCCCCTGCTGGCAGACCACGGGATCACTCCCAGCCATCTTCCCCTAGTCGGGGACTGCAGTGTTCAGACACTTATTTTTTCCTGTGTAGTTTTCCCCCGCCATAAAATACTCCAGCCGTAACACCTGGATTATGTATTTTCAATCCAATTTATCCAGTCTGTTGAGACTAATTAGGTGCAAGTGCTTGTTTTGCTGCATGAACAGGTTTTTTCCCTCCGAGGAAAAAATGGCAAATTGTGCACTGGAGAATTAGGTCATGCTGTGTTTTTTTTTTTTTTTTTCTGTTTACTGTTTCTGAATGCACTTTGTAAAGTTGGTTATCAGTTGCTTAGGCATACCATGAATAAACTCGGCAGGTCTTGGAGAAATATATACAGACAGATAATCGAATGCTGATAAGTTGCACTTGGATTTCCTGTTTTAATTGCTGTTTTCAGTATTGCTCAATGCTTGCCAGAAAAGCTGCTTGCATGCTGTGTGAGATGAGGTTTTAGGCATGTGTGAATCTTGGAGTGCATGAGAGATACATGGCTGGAATGGGAATCTGCCTCTAGGTCACAGTTTGTAAACTGAATTTTGCTTCTGCGACAGTTCTGTCTTAACTCTCTCTCTCTGTTGTTGTGCAGAATCTGTACGACAGCATTAAGAACGAACCCTTTAAAATCCCAGAGGATGATGGGAACGACCTGACACACACCTTCTTCAACCCCGACAGAGAGGGCTGGCTCCTCAAGCTCGGTAAATAACGTGCCTTGCTTCTGAAAGAAATACATGCAAAAGAGCTAAAGGGCTTTTCATGTGTTAATAAATAAGTGACATCCTGTATACTTATAGTATCGCCTGTGTTTTGTTAGTAACTTCAGCCTAGCACTATATTTGATGAAATATATGAATGTGTAAAGTTTGGTGCAGTTTATTAACTAAAATATAAACATCAGAATGTAAGGCCACCATCACTAATGAGAGTGCCTTCGTTGTATGCATCATGTACTGGTATCTGTTCGGATTTAGCTGATTTCCCCTTGTTCCCTCTAGCTTTCTTGTAAACCTGAGCTGTGGGAACCCCCATACACATTAAAACACTGGGTCTAGATTAATACTGAAGTCCGTCACACTGGGTATGCCAGCTATGACAGAAATTTCCTATCTGGTGAGCAGTCCTGTGGTCAGAGCTTGGCTCTACCATTTCTTCAACAGCTGCCATGGTTTCCCTACCCATGTTTCAGTTATTTAGAGGCAGATGTCCTCATGTTTTCCAGTGTCCGTGTAATAAAGTACATTTCATTTAGTTTTACTATGAGGCTAGATTATTCAGTACCAGTCCTGTGTGTTCTGGTTGATCCAGCTGTATCCCAGTTCTGTGTAGAGCCCGATTCACTTCCTTGTGTGGATCAAAAAATAAAACAAATTGAGGGATCTCATTCAATCGCAAGCCCTTGTGTCTGAAAAACTTGTTTTTGATTTTCTCCAGTTCCACAGTGGCTAAAAGAGGCAACTTTTTTTTTTTTTTTTAAATAAGACAATATTCTGTAGGTTTCACAGTCTTTCTCACGTACAGTACTGAGATAATAGCTCCTCAAAGTGCTAACACTACCCCACTCTTCCATTCATGCATCTCCATACCATCGCCCCTCCCCCCACACATATTTGAAGCATATTCAATTTTGAAGAAACTATATATTGCATTTGGGTCTGGTCTGGATGAGTTTTCAAGTGATTACCCCACAGCAAGTATCAGGTGACACCAAAATGATGATTATCGACTGAAGTCACCCACTCTCATCTAACAATACATTGTGCTGTGTTGTTCTCTACAGACCCAGTCCCATACACCCAGCCCATGCATAAAAATAATGTCATTCCCTATCTGGGTTCCAGCCAGCATTTAGCCACTGTGCCACTGGGTTTTCGTCCCACTGTGTCTATAAGAAGAGATAATGCAGTTTAAAAAGTACGGCAATGTGTTTTTCTTTGTTTTTTTTAACATTTAAAGTACAGTAAGTGTGTTTAAATTCCAAAGCACTACTGTAGAGTATACAACTGAGCCAAATACCACATAAAGAAAGAGACGCACAAGACAAAAGTGAAGCATAATAAAAGAAGTCTTCGTGCTAATTTTGTATAGTGTGTGTATGTTGTGTATTTGTTTTACTACATTGCCTACTTTGTAAAATATTGCATACCAAGTTCTTATACCAAAAAGCAGAGTATGATTTCTTTGATTTAATTTTTTTTCTTTTCTTCCTCATTTGTTTGTTTGTTTGTTTGTTTCCATGATTTTGGCTGTTCTCTTACTCCCCCCCCAACCTTCAGGAGGTATGTACACCCGCTATTCCCTAGCCCATAGCTCTGCTCCTGGGTGCTCTGGTGGTCAGCCATGCTTTTGTTTGTTTGTTTGTTTGTTTTTTTGTTTGTTTGTTTTAATTATGACTATTATTTTAGCTTTAATTCCAGTTTAATTTTAAGCTGGTGGATGTCCACGTGCTGCTTGTGTCTGTTGTTTTGGGGCTTGTAGCAGTTCTGGGCAGGCGCCCAGCTGCTCGGTGTTGCCTGTGCCTAGTGGAGAATTAGTCCTCCCTGATGGTGACTCTGTGGGTCTCTGTAGAGTGCTGCACTATTCCTTTTCAAAAGCCTTGCGATCCAAACTCCAATCCTACCATTACCGCTGCCCCAAACAAAAGGAGAGGCCAGCGATAGGCATTTCTCAATTGTTTTCCTCAATTCATTCGTTCATTTTTTTTATATATATTAGTTTATTTTAAACCATAGCCAAGCTTCGCCATTAAAAAAAAAAAAAAAAAAAAAAAAAAAAAATTAACATATGCGTCTCTTGAAAAGGAATACTACGCCCTACCAAATTGGCTAAATTGAATGCTAAAACAAACTATAATGACGGCTTGACTGGGTACGGTACTGGACTGCTGGGGAATCGAAGGGCTAGTGCTGGGTGTGGTTCCCAAACCAGAAGAAGCAGCTGAAATCCCCTGAGGGATCAGGACAGTATTGTGGACAGGGGAGGGAGGAATTCGGGGTTTAGTTCACAGAAACATTAGCAGGGTGTATTGGATATTGGACTGCATGTTTTAGTTTTGCAATGCATTTCTTCATTAGTGATTTAAATTTTTTTTCTCTGAATCATCTAATCAGTTACCATTTGGTTATCTGATTAAAACCACTACCACACATGTAAATACAGCAGTGATTTAAAAACATAAAATAAAAAGATACTAGATAAGAGCGAGACCAAATGTTCACACTAATTTACACATTCAATTTGACGAAGTGCTACTTGCTGAACAGTATACAGTAACAGTTTCAGGAGGCATTTGAACGAAACAGAGGCACGCTGTTTAACCATGCAAATCCAAGTTTACAGTTCAGACAGATGATTGGTTAATGCACTGTTCAAATGTGATTATCCACACCACTAACCAAATAACTAGGTATCAATGAATGATCTGTTCTGTTGAAATTCTCTGTCAAGCTTTTCTGTGAAGATCTATTTATTTATTTATTTTTGCTTGTCCTGAAATGCCCTGGACAGCCTGTGATCCACACCAGTCCAGTAACCCTGATTTAGACTGAAGCGATGCTTATTAACCCTTTTCAACCCGATCCTGACTCCACTCAATCTGCTGGAAATTAATAATAGTGTCATGTTGTTGCCTATGTGTTGATTTTATTCAGTTGATGTTTCTGGATTGAGTGCAGGTAGAAGGTGAGGGCTTGAGGGCTGGGTACAGTATTTGAAATTCCTCAAGCTTGACACCCATAACCAGAGAAGCAACTTTGTTGTGTCATCTAGGCAGGTGATCATGACTCTATAGGGCTGAAAATAACACTTGTATTGCAATGCACTGAGCCATTCCATTCCAGAGGTTTTCACAGTGTGCTATCTCTGCCACACCTGAGTCTGTGTAGTGGTGAATAAGGCTCATCTACAAGTTGTTAGGTTTGTGGCAGTTGTGTCTTTAGAGTCCAGATCTGCTTTACAGAGTTTTCTCCTGCAGCTGTGTGATTAAGTTACACGTCAAGTACCAGAATCTAAACAACACAGCATCCACCGAAGTTCAGCAGCTCCAACAAGGCTTGATCACAGAGTTCATGGAAGCACTGCAGTTGGAATGACGCTTTAAGCTGCTAGCACGATCTTCCTATTTTTTAAACTATTATTCAAACAGTGGGAGCCGAGGGAAGTGCATTTGTCAATTCTGTGGCGCTGGCACTGACAAGCTGCCTTGTTGTCGTGGTTTATAGAAGCACATTGCTGATTAGCTAACTATTACACTAATTAATTAAGGTTAATTAGAGTCTGTAAAGTATCTGGTATATTGAAGCATACTTTTAAGTAATGGTGTATTAAAAAGGGGGGGGGGGATTACTTCAAAACTTACTCAGTTAAGTCATTACTGTCAGTTGCTGAACTAAACCGCTCTGTGTCACTGAAGTTCATAGCTGTCATCAGGAGGCTTCTTGCCTGTTTTGTGTATCGTGCTGTAGAAAAGCTCCTGGGTCTCCATTAGCTTACAGTTAATTCCTGAGGGAGCCCACATGCTCCCTGCTCATATCTGAGCAGCTGTAACAATCTCACACTTTTATAATCTCCGGAGATTAGAGCCTTTCTGCGCACCACCGATCCTCCCTCTGCCTTTTCTAAACCTTGGCCACTCAACGTTAGCATTCATATTTTAACGCAAAAAAATGATTGATTGCACGCAGGGATTAAAAAAAAAAAAAAAAGTCTAGTCCAGAGAAAGTCTAACATGACAATACAGTACGAGCGCTACGCTGTTCTATAGTGATGCTATATAGCGAATCTGTACATCTGCGTAAGCGTTTTTATAGCACAAGTGAGGTAGATCACTCATTCCAGCAGAACTGTGCTGAGGATCAAGCCGTGTTATCACCAAGCCGAGATCTTGAAATGTGAGCCTGTCAGTGCTTCCGCTCTGTCGCATTTGGAGCTGAAATACGTCTTGCACTGTTATCTCTGCTACAGAAAGCTTCCTGTTCCACTGAACCCATTTATAGACAAAATAGGTTTTATTTTAATTGCAATGTTTATAATTATTTTTAAAAACTTATTGCTCATTTAAATCCACTCTCCTCTGAAGTCACCAACTTGCTGGGGCCTTTATTAATCCAGCATTAAACAGACCTTAAACTCTCACACTCTCTTCAGAAAATATTAGTTGCAGATAAAAAAAATTAAATGTGAAAAAATAGGTTTCTATAAAATTACACTCATTTTAAAGCTTATTGGGATAAAATCCCTTTCTGTGAGTGTACTGGGGATATCACACTACCATTTGAGCCCTTTTCTAAATCTAGATTGCAGGAAAGTTCATTGGAGAACACGCATTTGTAGTGTTTATATGTCAAGAGTTTTCGCACTGTACTGTTATTGGTACTAGTTCATAATTTAGCAGTGGTCATCATGTGACATTGTTGTACCATTTAAATTTGTGCAATGCAGCAGTTAAGAGAATATGACTTGAACATTTCCCACTGCAGATAATATTTGTGCTTTTGTTTGTGCCAAGGCAGTGGCGCGGCTTCCGACAAGATTAGGAAATGTGCAAAACGATGTGGCATACAGCATGACGTGAACTAGGACAGGAAATTAGCACAGCCAGCCGCAGCAAGAGCATCGCTTTGCGGCTCGCAACAGGAACGCTGGGCATCCAGACAAGGAGATTGAAGTGGAAGATTGCAGACAGTCAGCCCCCGCTCTGGGTGGCTTATCTGCTGTTGGGTTGCAGTGTGAACATGCTTGATAGAACCCAGCTTTCCGGTGAGGCAGCATTTTTAACTGGAGGAAGCCTTTAATTCTCAGCCCCTTAACCACCTCCACTGGGGCTGTGAACTGCAGGAGGTGGCTGTTGATGGGACAGATGGTATTGAGTCCTTCTGTTTGTCTGGCCCAGGCCAATGCTTTGGTTTCCCTATAGAAGGCAGCATGTGTAAATCTTTCAAAAGGAATCGATCCTGGCAGTTTAGCAAGGAATCTGTAGTGAGGTAGTGCAGTTGAACACAGAACTAAGCCTGGTAGTCCGCATGTGTCTCATTTGGCTTGTTCTGAGGTAATGGTGCAGACTGCGGAAAGCTGAATGTATGCTAAATGTTATGTCATCTCCGTACAAGTTTGGCAAAAATGTATAAATAGCACATAAACACGATTCTGTTTTGCTGCATAATTAAATGCAAATGCTGCTGTGGCTATGCGGTTGTATTCCTCATGCCCTAAAGCGCACAGTATTTTCCATAGCCCTTGACAGAGTCAAAACATCAGTCGCCAATGACAAAAGTAAATTAACTAGCATTCACAAGCCTCACAGTGTACAAAAACCTTACAATATAATAAAACGATGTGTTTAATTAAAAAATTCAACAAATTGACCTGCAGATTACCACTGGGTAGTGGAAATGTAGTGTTGACCTGAGAGCCCTCAAAGGGCCGTTTGTCAAAGCACACGTTATTTCTGTGTTGCTGAAGGCAGCTTATTTTCCAGGATCATGAACACCATTCCATTGAGTTTCCACACAATGAATTTAGTGGCTGATATCTGAGTCTAGTTAAAGTAAGTAAAGTCATTAGTTTTTTTTTTTTTGTTGTTTTTGCAAACATTTTGTCAAGTGGTACTTCATTTTTTTCTCATGTCATGTGTCTGAACAGGTTGCTGATGACTGATCTTCTCAAATTAAAAACAATAATTGGGTCTTTTTTTTTTGCTTGTGGGGTGACATGCGGTGGACGAGTTGTTAACAAAAATAAGCTGACAGTGATTTGGGTTGTGTAGTAGATGGATTGATGGATGTCATGACAAGCAGGCTGACGGGAAGAACCTCCGAGACGTTTTTAATCCCAAAGCAAACCTTCAAACCAGCCGCTGTGTGTTTTTTGTGGCAGCCTTCATCCATCCATCCATCCGTCCGTCCGTTTGTCCGCCTGCCCACCTGTCTGTCTCCCCTTGCTGCACTTTGCTAAGCCCTGCTGCGCTTGGTTTCCAGGGAAACTGCTCTGCTGACACTTCCATTTCTCCCCTCTAGGTGGCCGTGTAAAAACTTGGAAGAGACGGTGGTTCATTCTCACAGACAACTGCCTTTATTACTTTGAGTACACCACAGTGAGTACAGACTGGCACCTGCCACGGGAGCCTCTGCTGCATTGCACCCTGCGGCCGGGCCTATAGTGTGTGCCATACTTGGGTATACAGCAACGCATTCATCTGTCGGCACATTGAAACGTGTTTGACTTCTAATAAATACACCTTTTGGAATGACGCTGCATTTGCAAAGCTGATCTCTGACAGCTGCAGCACACAATTACTTTTTTCACACTCCATTGATCAAGTGCTGATACTGATAGCCTCAAAAAGTGCAGTTATACTACAGTGTGGACTTTGGGGACAGTTATCATGGACTGACTCAGCGGTCAATGACTCAACCTGTATGGCCAGGCAACTGTCCTGCTGGGTCATCCTGACTTCTCTCTGCAGTGATTCATCTTGTGTGATTTAAGTGCTCTATCGCTGGGTTCTTAATACACTGGTTATAATAAAAGCGACCACTTGCAGGGCCTTGTATTTGACTTTGTGGAGCTCTGCAGTGCCTTGTGTTATGAATCACCCCAGCAGACCTGCAGCAGAGGATAATCTGTAAGACAGCCTCATGATCAACTCTAAACTCACTGCAGTGTTTTTATTTATTTATTTTACTTGAAGGACAAAGAACCCAGAGGAATTATCCCCTTGGAAAACCTCGGCATTCGAGAAGTCGAAGACTCGAAAAAGCCGGTAAGATGTTTATTTATTTTTGTTTGGGCAGGTTAGGGAATATGACATGGATACCATAGTAATTATGAAGCGGTCTCTCTGTCTGTCACAGTGCTCTGATCAGGGGATAAAGCAGAGGACTGGTTTGACTCTCATGTAGTCAACAGACCTGGCTATGGCGGTGGTCTTAGTGACTATACCAGAGATCCATTTCTTCTGACTATAGACAAAATGTTATCACACCAGGCTAATCTCTGGTCATACCCTGGTCCACGAACATGAGTGGGCATCCACCTTGCTAAGCGTGGCTGGTGATCAGTAGAAAGGTTAATTTATTTCCATTCGTTGTTATAAATGTATTTATTTCCCAGTAAAGTTCGTATTTGTTATCATCCCATGTCTATGAATTACTTATGCAGGATTACGCAGAGATAATAGCATGGTTAGTTACAGCAGAGGGCATTAATGGGAGCATTAAGGCAGAAGCAGAAGCAATAAATGTCAGCTGAAGCAATCGAACCGTGTTCTTTGTCTCTCTTGTCTGCTCCCAGTTCAGAACGCGATGTTGAAATAACTGCCTCAGTTCCATCACTGATGTCTGCGAGTGTGTGCATCTTATCTATTCCAGAATTGCTTTGAGCTGTACATCCCAGACAACAAAGACCAGGTGATCAAAGCCTGCAAGACTGAGGCGGACGGCCGCGTGGTGGAAGGGAACCACACGTTCTACCGCATCTCGGCCGCTGCCACAGAGGAGAAGGACGAGTGGATCAAGTGCATCAAGTAAGGGCT
>NC_054590.1:1121270-1146270 GCF_017654505.1 Polyodon spathula
CACTGTTTACCAGAATTTTACCGTTGAATTTACTGAACATTTTTTAGTGTGTGAAAGATAGATGGAATTAGGACTGAATTAGGATTTTCTTTTACTTTTCAATTCTGCCAGCCCCCCTACTCAACATGTATGTAGAGAGAGGGAGTAGAAGGGGCTGATGTAACTTTACACTGTCACGTGATTTGCAAAGAGGAAGGCTGTTAGATCCGGCAGTTAGAATTCTTCAGACAAGCTCAAAGCCAAGTAAAAGCAGATTTTACATAAAATACAGTAATAACACAACAGTGAAACATAACCCTGCACAGCAAGTATGACTGCACAACCCATAAAACAATAAGAGAAATACAAAATTTAAAAAGAGATTTGAAACGACTCACTCATTAATAATTCTAATAATATAGATACAGGAATGTGAAATAGCAATGCGAGTGAGGCACTCACAAAAGAGGACTTGAATTTCAGTTAATGTTACACTTTCCTTTCAGGATCAGCTTTTTCAATACAATTTCAGCCTTGTGAACACTTCAGTACCAGGACATGCAGCGGTACATTATTACTTCTGAAAGAAAGGCCAAGGACTATGTTTTAAGGTGCAGCAAATGTGATCCTTTGTTCCTGAGGTTCAGAAAAAAAAGCATGTTGTTTCTAGCTGGCTGGCTTCAGGTACCCGGACTGTCTGAAGCCCTTTATGATTCTCAGACATCCTTCATATTCCACTCTTTGATAGGTGCGCTCTCTGCTTAGACAGAAGATGCGATCGCCAGAATACAATTCTTTTTTTTTTTTTTAAACTGTAGCCTTGTTAATCCAATATTAAAATGAATAAAAGCCAAGCTTGTAAACCTGAGGAAGCCGTACAAAATGTAGCGAGTGTATTTGCAAACTTTATTATCTTTGTAACGTCCAAGCATATAGACAATATATTACATTTATGTAGCTAAAACCATGGATAAAACAGGAAACACATACTGATATGTACTTACATATATGTATATATATTATATATATATATATATATATATACATATATATATATAGATATATAATAGATATATATATATATATATATATATGTCACGTCACCAAGTGCAGCACTGACAGTCTGAATCCAAGGGAAAAGAAGACTGCAGTCCAGCTTCCTCACCAGGACAGAAACCCTCTTAAAGAGAGCTGCGGTAAACAGGGCTCCTCTTCAGCAGCAGGGTAGGCAGCCCTCATGCCCTCACCCAGCGTCGAGTCCAGACATCCCTGTATTTAACAGATTAACTGAACCATTGCAGGCTCTGTAATTCATTCAGAAAAGTGTGATCTGAACAGTTCCCTCAAACTCAAAAGTAAACGGTTTGGTAAATAAAAAATGAAACAAAAAACAGAAAGGAAGAAAAAAAAAGTTCCCAAAGATTCTCCAAACTATCTCTCATAATTGCCTAACATAGTTTTCTCAATTGGGGGGAATTAACAAACAACCCCCCCCCCCCCCCCCCCCCTTCCACTGTCAACCAATATATAAATCAGCATAAAAAATACTCTGATTCAAATTCAGTTTATTCTAATTGAAACTGTAGCTATGCTGTATATAGATTCATAGGTTAAAGAGACAAGCTTCTATATGGGGGAAAAAAAAATAATATGCAGGGATTAGGGATGTGTTCACTAGCAATCTGTTAACAGAATAATAATGTAACTGTGTGGTTCAGGATGTGATGTTCCTTACACAATGGAGAGTACAATAAAGAGTGCTTTAGCTCATGACATTAACCTTGGCTTCTGAAAAGTCAGCCACACTGTTACACTCTCTGTATTAGGAACTTGAGATCCAGTGATGGTATGGGACGAGCTTGACGTGTTTTTTTTTAAGATGGCTAATTTGCAAAGGGATGCCATGCCCTTGCTGGCTTGTCTGTTGTACACATTTTGCATAACAAGCTGTGCTGAATGATTCAAGCTTTCAAGACATCGGCTCATTGAAATATGACAAATCTTCCGGATATCCAACGCTCCGACCTGGCAAGTGAGCAGAGTGGCGGTTTGGGGGAGCTCGCTAATGAATGGTGCAAACCTCTATGAAAACACTTCACGGTGCGTTTGAATCTGGAGTTGAAAGAACAAGGTTACCCAGCAGGCCTTGCGGAAGCAGTGGTCAAACATGACCTCTAAATAAGTTTGAACCACAAAGAGGTTCTTTCATAATGAAGCATTCAGCATAGATTTATAGCATTTAAGTGCAACGCTTAATAAAAGAAGATGCAATATTTATTTTCTAATGTATTTGATGCAAAACAGCGCCAAAAGAAAGCAGAAAATACAGACCACACATTTGAGAGAGGAAACTGAAGAGTTTATTATATTGAAGTACAGACATGAAGAGGACCTGGGCTGGACAGTATTTTCATCCATCACACAAAACTAAAATTGTCTTTCATGTACCCTTCTCGCTGATGCAGTCTAATGGTAATCTCCACTGTAAGATTACACAAAAAATATTCTGAAGGTAAACAGCTTCAAATGTTTTTTATGGATTTTTTCCTCTTACCTCTTTCCTCTTACCCTCTGAGTTGAGTTATATTCCTCCAACATGGAATTAAAACTGTTCTGTTATATCAGAATCACCACTGCCTGCAGAATCCTAGTTTCCGGCTCTTTCTGAGTACTTCTTGATTCCAAATAAATCACACAGTGCAGTGACCTTTCAGCTCTGCTGACCCCTATAGTAATAGTATGATGAGGGCGGGGCCAGCAGTAAAAGGGCATCACGTGATTTTTTTGGAATCAGGAAGTAAACGGATATTAGAATCATTATTCTCCGGAATAATGATTCTAACATCAGAGCGAAAGAACTCAATCAGAAAGTTTGCAATTGCAATAAAAAGACATAAGGGGAAGGTGGGAAAAAAATATAAAATAAAAAATTAGATTTTCTATTTGCGCCTCTAGAAAGGGTAAAAATGAAAGTCAGAGACTGCTAGACTGGACAGCCCTGAAGTTCTGGGTCTCTCCAAGCCATTTGTAAAAGACTCAAGTTTGTTTTGATGAGACAACTCTCACACTGTTCTCTGACTGAATTACAAGGCACTTGAACAGACTCAGAATCAGAGTTATTTCCTTTATACGAGGTAGGGCTATTGGGATTACAAAACTCACACCCTGCACCTAGTCCCAGGTTTCAGAGCTACCCTCAATTAGCTGGATTAGTTACCTGATCAGGAAGCAGGGTGTGTGCAATCAGACCCTGGCTAAATTATGTGTACCTTTCTTATAGCGGCTTCAACAACTCCAAGCCTGGGTGCAGGGCTAGCGTGGGTTTCACAAGGAGAGAAATGGTAACTCATTCTGGTTTGATCCCCTGTTCAGACTGTCTTGAGGCAGGAAACAATTCCCTGACAGAATTAGTTTGCATCTCATAATCACAATCATCACCTTCCGCTTTCTGAAAACAGCATCAACAAGAAAAAGGAACTACAAATTTCTGAAGATCTTACCACCCCAAGAAGTGAGACACTTTAACTCAAAGGAAACGAGCACAGCAATACCATAAAAAATGAAAATAAAGATTCTAATTCTTCCAGCTGCCCTAAGTTACTTTGTTATCTATGGTCATCAGAACTCACACCAATTCAGTTTCTATGAATATTGCATTCTTTGTTTTTTTTGTCAACTTTTAAAACTAAGCCTCTTGATTTGCTATGAAACAAAACAAAAAAAAAACCTCTATTACATGCATTATTTTTATAAAGTAAAACATACGATATTGGAAATCTGGTGTTATCACAATATATATATATATATATATTATATATATAATATATTATATATATATATATATATATATATTATATATATATATATATATATTATATCATAAGGAAACTGAATTCCATCACTTTTAAAAACTACCAATAGGCCTGTCAGCTGTACCGTGTCAGGGTTCATGAGATTAAAGAAAAACAACAAACCAACCACCTTTTTTTTCCAACTAGTACTAATTTCTGCAACGTGTTTATTACGGCAATTCAAACTCAAACAACTGACATTTAAGCAGTAAACAAGGGCTGGTTTTCGGTCATTCCTCCAGAAAACATGGCAGTCGAAAAAAACAACCACTTTCACTAGGACTATTTCATGCACGACACCGGTCAAGCACAAACCTGAAATAAAATACAATAACGATGCAATGCAGTGTAACGGCGTGTTTAACAAGGGAAGCAAATCACTCTCAGGTCTCTATGTAAAACAAAGAAATAAACCCCCACTACTACATCACTTCACCGCTGTCCTGTGTGACCTGAAGGCCTCACTATGTCTGAACTCTTCCTATGATGTGAATCATGGTGATGAGCCATGCAATGCAGAATTGTAGATGCCACTTAAAAACATACTGCACGAGAACCAACAAGCTGAAAGCATGTCTCTCTGTGTAATATCTGGGATTATATATTATAGATCTAACATTTAAATAGTATACCTATTGTTTGAGATTGTCTTATATATTAGTGTCTTAAAATGCACTGTCAGTATTTATATTGGAAAAATACTGCAAAAAAAAAAAAAAAAAAAAAAAAAAAACGACCTATATAATAACTTTGTATAAACATTAAATCTCTCTCTTATAATAACTTTTTTTTTTTTTTTTTTTTTTTTTGGTCTGTAGTAAACAAATTGATTGACAAGTCGATTATTTTACCCACTGTATAGGACAACACATATTTATATATTAATATGTCTTCTTACATTCATCTCACTATCAGCATCCAAGAGAAAGCAAACACATAGCTACAAAGACAAATTCAAAAGTGGGATTGTTCTACTTATAAATCATGCTCTGAAAAATGAAAAACGCATGGAGATTAGACTTAACACAACTGTGGAAAGAAACCATGCTAAAAGAATCAGAAGAAGAAGAAGAAGAAGAAGATGAACATGCTCCAACTCAAGAGCTGTTTGTCAAAGTCTGTTATTATGAATAAAATAGTGTGATATTATAAAACAGTTTTTTTACTGTTTGTAATGAAACCATCAATACTCCAGAACATTAGGCTTGACTCTATTCATAACAACACACCCTTTGAAAGAACCTACGCATTAAAGTTTAGTGAAAAGAGCCCTATAATACAAAATTAACACAATAACTTGTTTAAAAAGTTGCCATTAAATCAACCAGATTTGTTTTCAAAAGCTGCGCCACTGTAAGAAAAGGTTCTCAAACTGCAGATTCCAAAGTCCCCACCTCTCTGCGCACTGATGCTGAGCACAATCACCTCAAACACTTGAGTGCAAGGTGTGTCCTGGGGGAAGGCAAAGTCTTTGTGCCCACAAGCAATATCCAGACTGCATGCCTTAGACTACAATAGAGTTATTGCTTTTGCTGAGCTTATTGGCTTGAGCTACAAATAAAAAATAATGACCGTTAGGCAATCTATATGGCAATATATATATATATATATATATATATATATATATATATATATATATATACACACACGACACACTGAGATGTTAGGAAGAGCTACCTCTTAACCTGACACAAACAAGCACGCACAGACAAGTCAATAAAGACCTAACTATGTAGCTAGTATTAGAACTCACAGCACGTATGGAAGTATGTTAGGACAAAAGACAAATAATCACCCGCTAAAAGTGAAATACAACAAAAAGCGAGCTAGAAATTCTAATCTTGCACTCTCCAATCACTGGAACCCCAACGGTCTTGTGCACTTCAAACTGGTAGCGAGACATTTCATACAAAAAGACGTACCCTTGAGAGTAATGGGCACAGACCATAAAGAACAGATCAGGGATGGGAAGTAGATTTACAGCACTTGAAAAGAATATATATATATATATATATATATATATATATATATATATATATATATATATATATATATATATATATATGTTTAGACAGTAACAAACTTTGAATTGTTCTTCTTTTGTAAGCGTGCCAGACGGCGGGTTTGTTTTGGGGTGGCGTTACTGATTTTGGGCACGACGTTCTCACACGGGGCCATGTCCTCGCCTTGTATTTGGACAGGACGCTCTCACACGGGGCCGTGCCTCGCCTAATATTTGGACAGGACGCTCTCACATGGGGCCGTGCCTCGCCTCGTATTTGGACAGGACGTTCTTGCAGCGGCCCAGCTCTTTCCTCAGCTCTGCCACCTCCTGCCGCAGTGCCGAGTTCTCCTTCTCCAGAAAGCCGGCGCGGATGGCGATCTGGTTCTCCTTCAGCCTCCGGGCGTCGCGCGACCTCTTGGCCGCCATGTTGTTCTTTCTGCGCCTTGCCCAGTATTTATCGTCCTGCTCGAAAGTTGCAAAAGAAAAGGGTACAAAGTTATATTTCATAGGATTATCTACTGTAAATTAAAAAGGCTTATGAAAATGTAAATAGATCCCTCCCCTTTTTTGGCAAAGATAAAACAGTTGTGTGCCTAAAAAGTGTGGGGTTTACAGACCCTGTCTCACAACTACAAAACAATATAACTGTTTTCTTTTTTATTATTATTATTTTTTTTAATTTAGCAGTCACCAAATGATTTTTACCCCATTTTTCTCCCAATCTGAAATAGCCACCACTACCACCCCCGAAGACGAACACTCGGTGCTATGACCATGCAGAATTCCTCTTTATTGGGTTTGATATTAAACAACGATAGCTATGTAACTACAAAAATCGACAGAGCCCTTTACGCTGAATTCTTCAAACTGACTCCAAGGATCAATAATTATTATAATTACCTGCCACCTTGTTTCGAATTTTAAGAGCTAAAAACCTAAGCCTGAAATAATCCCTAATCCCAAATCAGTTTCTTTTTCCCATGCAATTCCATTGAGTAAAATCAGGTAATTCATTACTGATTAATCATCTGTGTATCCATTCTTCTTTAACCAGATTGGAGATGCAAATCCTTTAATCCCACCCTAAAAGAAACGTGGTCGGGGATTGGACAACCACATGGCAGTGCAGAGATGATTGGCTAAATTTAATCTTCTTACCCAGCCCCCGCAACCTGCCGGCCAATGGGCTTGCTGGGACAACATGTGAAGGGGGGTCATGCACTCTAACGAGGATCAAGGGCAGCTGAGAATTAATTCATACTTCTGAGAGAAGGCACCTTTGAGCCCAACATGTGAGAGCAGATTGCAATACTGACAGGCACCTTTACATCTAGAGGAGATCCAGTGGCCTTAACAATCAGCCCGTCAGATTACAGATTTTGAGCCAACCCTTAAAAAAGTTTACTATAGTAAAAACACAGCAGAGTGTAATAGAGGACCAGGCATGGTAAAACACATGCAGGCATTGTAAGTAGTCTATGGTGAATGCATAGTAAAAACAGGGGGATACTGCAAAGTGTACCAATGGAAACTATCGTAAGGGGTGGATAGCCAGTTTATTTAACCCTTCATTACCCTGTTGTCGTGGCTTTGATTTGCAGCAGGAATATTATTTCTACAACAGATCACAGTTTGCCCGTGATAGTAGCGAAGAGGGAGGCTTGTCTCAGTCTTGTAATTGAAACTGAAAAGTAAAACTGATGCCGGTTTTCCACTCTTTACAATGGAGCGTGCCACCAGACAAAGGAGATATCATCTCTCAGTGACGGCCTGTCTAACTCTGTATCTGTGTGTGTGGGGAGGTTACAGCAGTGCTTTCCAAGGCTCGCAAATGCATTTTCCTACCAATAGCAAGAATCATTGATAATGTTTCTTAGACAAGACAACTAAAACTAACCCATGTTTTAAACACAAGTCGTTGACGCTATAAATGGATGGAGTACTGAATGTAACATTTGTCAAGTGGAAGGAAATATACTGAGTAGGGCGGGGGGGGGGGGGGCAATGGATTCCCACTGCAATGTGAAAATTCTCAAGTAATATCTTTTTGTTTGTTTTGCAATCAATCAATTAAGTCGTCGTCCCCCCCCCCCCCCCCCCCCCCCCACGTGCTCCCTCCCTCCCTCCTGCTCAAACCCTGCAAAAAAAAAAAATAGAAAAGAAACCAGCTCCAAATTACCTTCATCTCATCAGAAATAAAGATCTTGCGCGCCTTCTTGATCATGGGCTGCGGTTTGAGCTCCTTGTCTGAGAACTTGCGCTTGCGCGGGTCGAACACCTCCTGTCCCGGGACGCTGGAGAGGGCCAGGTCCGCGGGGTCTGGCTCGTAGCCCACGGGCACCTGAATGCTGTCGGGGTCAACTGGGCTGGGAGTGTTACGAGCCGAGGGCAGGACTGTGGAGAGAGCAGAGAGAAAGGCTGTGATAATATTACAGGGAGCTGATCCGGCATTTGCAACTTTGATCCTTTAGGGGGAGCACTGGGAGCATGCAAAGTGTAAACAGCACTGCACTTTCCCCTTCAAACTGTACTACAGTGCAGGGCCCTGGAAGGTTATTTAAGGTATTATAGCAAATGCATGTTTCGACCCTCTAAAGCCTTGACTTGATCTGATGCAATCTGCAGATATGGTCAAATCAAGCATAATCTGGTAATACAACCTTAAATCATGCAGCCCATTTTCCCCTCGGAGTGAGACCTGACCCAGGGATGACAACACCTTGAATACCCAGTGAGAATCCGCCCGTCACCATGTCAATAAAACAGGAAGGAAGTCCAGCTTGCAGAGTGTGATCAGGTTCAGGTACAATTATTGTTCAACTGCCTTCAGAGAACACTGACATCTTCACAAAGGCATTTAGTTTCAGTGCATTTAGTTTCGCTTTAGTTTCAGTGGAAAACACGAGGTCTCTGGAGGTACAGGCTCTGTACCTCGTGCTGCTGCCAATTCATTTATACCAGGGAGTCCACGCCACGTTTTCTAGTAAGAACAATGCCTCTGTTCAGTCTTGCGGAGAACATTTATACTGCATTTCAAAAGAAAATGATACCACATGTTCAGCTGTTATTGACGTGTAAAAGTTGACTTGTTTTGCTAATGCCACCAATGAATTCATAACGTCTTACTCTCTCACCATGGGACTGTGAGAAGTGTTCACTCACGCGTGGGATCAACGTCACTTGTTACTAAGAAACATAGAATGAAAACAGGTAAATAAATCCACATGAATGAACAGAATTGAAAATGAATTACTGCCACTAAATAACCCTTCCTGCTAGAAACAATACCTCACTTATTTATCACATAGCTAAGGATTTCTTTCTCCAGGACTCATCTCCATTCATTCCGATCTATCACCATGGAGGGCCATGCTTTCAGATGGTGTCAAGGACACAATAATTCTGCCATGCTATTCCACAATTCTCAGCAGTTCCTTTTTTATCTAGTTTCTTGTCAGATGTTTTACAGGACATGCCATGCAAAACACGATTGCTTAACGACTTGACTTCTGACACTGCCCACCCAAATATTTAGTAAACACAGGCATTTCTTGCTGTCGCCTTGATGACTCATAAGGTGTGCACCCTGCCTTTTTACACAAGTGTATTTTTGTGACAGCAGTGCGGCGCGGCTAGGGTTATGTTATGGCAGATATGTTTGCCCTCCTATTTGCTTTTGGCTACACCAGGTGATGTATTTAAATTTAAATGATCATTAAAAAAATGTTTGTCCCATTTTCACAAATGTGTATAATAATAATAATAATAATAATAATAATAATAATAAATAATAATAATAATAATAATACATTCATCGATACATTTCTTTATTCTAACACATTAACTATTAATATAATTCATTATAATTAATATAATTGAGCAAGATATTTAGGTAACGTATAAGTGCAGACTTCTTGTCACTGAAAGTTTCTGTTCGTATTTCTAAATGTTTAAACCCAGCTGAGCTACACAAGTTTGAGCCACATGCATTCTTTTCACACGGGCCTCTCGGGGGATTTGGCTGGGCTTAGGGCAAGCTTCCTCATGCTCTACCCAGCCCTGCTGCTTTGGGAACACGTCCTGGCCGAATGCCAGAGAGAAACGCAAACAACACGAGAGGCTGCCAGGCTAGAACTGGAGTGAAGTCTCTGGGCTCAGGATCACACAGCACTCCTACAAAGCAGCCCGCTAAACCCCAGATTACATCTACAGAGAAAATACAAGAAGGCGTTTCAATTGTACAGATCAGCCGAGCTTGACATGCTATTTTGTAGAAGGCGGATCTCTAGCCAGCAATCTCCTCAGTGCTGGAAGAACTCTGCCTCCAGGGTGCCTCGTACTGATCACTTTATTAGGGTCTCGTCTTGGTAAAGACACACAAACGATGACCTGTGGGTTTTGCATTGTTATCTGCATAATATATTTAATTCATATGTTTAGACTCTATTACAGAGTTGACTTAATCTGCTTTTTACAGTAACAAGGCAAGTGGGTAAATCTACAGCGATCAGACGTGCAATGAAAAAGTTACAATGGAACTACATCATTTTAAAAAATGCCTCTTGCCGAATCCAGTAGTTTATGAGGATTTATGAGGATTCTTCCAATCTGCATTAATGAGAATGATAAGCCAAAATGTCTGATTTGTCAGGTGAGACAGGTTCATATACACTATACTGGTAGAAAAAAAAAACTTGAGATAAGTACAAACTTCCACCAACTTTTCTTTTAAATATGAAAGCCTCGAGTTCCTCTAGGGGAAAACGGGGGAGGGAAAAGAATCGAAGCTGCAACTCTCTGGAATTTATGATTCTGTGCCAAAACCCTTCTGTCGGATTAGATTTAAAATACAAGCTTTGACCCTTTGCCTGGTTTCCAGCGCTGTACAGAACATGCCTGGAGTGATATTTAATTCTATCGTTCTGCACCGACGCAAACATTCAGTATGGATTTCCAGTGCTGGGTCTGGCAAGGAGCCCGGCTGTTTCCAATCCAGTGCGTTGATTTATTGCTTCTGAGCCAGCGCTGGTACTAACGTCGGGGTCAGTCATAGTCCCAGCTATTTATACATCATCATGGAAAGGAAGCAGATGGGTTATGGACCTCTCAGCATGCAACTAAACCTGATTTTTAAACTTTGCTCGTTACTTTTAGAATCGCAAAATAAATAATTTCCATGTAATTAGAAATTTTGAGCTCCACCTCCAACCCCTTCTCACCTTTACCTGGTTGCTGCTTTTCAGTTCCATGCAACATGCGATTCATGCAGCTAACCCAATTTATACATCAAACTTTACTGCATATTTAAATCGTGTTACAAAATGCACAGGATTATTTAGGTTTGTCTGTCTGGTGGTTTGATCTGCCTGTAGGGTACTCATTGAAATAGCCTTAAATAAGCTGCTTCTCAAATCTACCAGAACACAAAAATAACACATATTATACTGCAGATATTTTTTTGTGCATCCTTTTTCATCCTTGCATTAAACTAGAATTTGTGAATATTGCAAGTCTTGCAGCATGATGCATATTTTTCAATGCGTGGGTACCAGTGTGCTTTGCCTGCCTGGTACCCTGCTATTAACAGTGCTTAACTAGAGCACCCTGCAGTGCAATACCCTTGAGGGTGGGCAGGGTAGATTCAGACACTGCCCTGAGGATTAACTGCAGCACGTTTGTTCCAATGTGAGAGCTGCAGGAAGGAGGAGGTATATTCTATGGAGCAGGTCTCATGCCATGCTCAGCTGCTGCCAGTCTGGTCAGAGCACACGGCACCACCATGTGTCCGTCACGTGGTCCTGCGCACTGCAGAAACCTCCGACCGCTTCACACAAGGCCCGGGAGAGTGTGAGAAGGAGGGAATGGGTGAGACTCACACCGAACAACAGAGCAAAAATAAATATATAAAGACCTGTGCAGGAAATCCCATTAGTAATCCAGCTGTGAAGTGTTCAAAGAGAAAGGATTAGCCTCTTCTCCAACAGCACAAAAGAGAATTATTATTACTTTTATTAACAATGTCTCATTTAGTGGAATGGGCTGCTCTGCTCACACTGTGTTTTGACAGGATTATGTATTCATTTAAAAGGCAAGGTGCAATGCTGCATTGCCTCAGATATGTTAACAGGCATGGTTGTCATCAATGCGCAAGTTTGTAATGTTGTTTTTTTAACAGAAGCAAATGCATGAAGTTTGAAGCAGTTTTAATAATATATGTTTTTAAAATAAAATCTAAAAACTTAAGAAGGGAAACATGAGAAGGCTGGTACATTGGCATTTGACTCCATGCATTTTTAAACTGATCAAATACTTGACTAACTGTACACACTTCCATAGCTATAAAGCGCTGCCGAGATAAAGCGAAGGTCGTGCACTGTGTAAACAGCCACTCCTGTGTGGAGATGTGGTGTCCACGGACAGCTTTCTGTTATTAAACATGACACAGGAATACTGCATCCCTTAAATCAGCCAGGCTGTGCTTGATCAGCAAACTTTAACTTTACACAATATCTGCTTTATAAACCAAGCCAATCCAATTCCACAACCTACGCACGGGAAACAAACAAACAGAAATAGGTTTCTCCTTGATTTTGCAAACATACATATATATATATATATATATATATTATACACAGTCTATAAATCCTGATTATTACTCAGCTGACAAAGTAGGCCAAGCACAAATGCAGCCGCTTATTCCAGCCACATGTACTCAGGAGGTAAAGTTCATTAACGCAGGACATGTTTGTGCTGTGTTCCTGAAAGCTAAGCATGCATTCCATCTACCCAGTCTCATTATCAGAGTGTAATCAAACTCAAGGGTATGCCTCTGGCAGGCAGCCAGCGCCTTACATTCCCATCACCCATTGGCTATATTTTTGTCCGCGCACTAGTCCATTTACTCAATCATAACACCTGACTTCTACACCTTTAATGAAAGATACTGCACAATATACACAGACACACACTTTCCCTTGACACAGGTATGGTAAACATACCGAAACATTGAAAAGTTGGCTCTTTTGAAAACGTATTTTTTAGAGGTACACAAAGGTTTCGATGATTAAAAAATGATTTATTTCAGGAAGTTTTGGACAAAAGCCCTTCTTCAGCTGTGCAGAAAGAAAAGTCAACACAGTGCAGTGAAACCTGTTGTTTTGCAAGAATTCTGTGGATGATGTCATGATTATGTCAGAACAGAATGTTCATGCAAGAGGTTCCAAAGTTTCTAGGTTGAAGAAAAACTCCCGTTCCTGTAAATATATGTTTTAACAGCTGCACAGGGTGACTCTCTGGGCAGCTCATACTTTTCATTGAAGAGGAAGAGGGGGGGGGGGGGGGGGGGGGGGGCTATGATTAGTAATTCAATCAGATCTCATCATATCATATTCGACTTTAGCTCATGCCTGCCACTAAAATAGCTTTTTAAATGAAAACTGGTGATCTTGCTTAGAAGGGCTGATATAGCCACCATTGAGTATTTTGTCGCATACTTAATGGGGAAAATCTAGCAAGAGCAACTGTCACATGTGCAAAGGCCACTATTTAGGATAGGGGGAGGGAGTCTGGATCCCAATTTAAATGTGTTTCTAATGTATTTAATTATCTTGAGCATATAGTTGAGGCACAGTGAAGGTAAGAAGTCTGTTCAGCTCATTATGCAATTCAGCCCCCTAGCATTGATATGAGAACAAAAGTGAAATGTGGAAGCTCGTTCCCAGTAGAACTGTGTTCATTCTACTTGTGCTAGTGCTTTGCAGCAGGGGTTTGGAGGCTGGGCTGGTTACCTGCTCTGCCTGGGCTGTGCATGCAGTTCTGGTTGCCCATGGCCTGGTGAATGGAAGTGGACGCCTGATTGCTGAGGTCCATGACGGAGGGGATGGGAGGGGGTGCGGGTGCCAGTGGCAGGGCGGGCTGCTGGTGCTGGTGCTGGTTGTGCTGGCTGGGGCCGGACGGGATCCCGTTTTCTGAGAGAAACTCCTCAAGGTCCATGTATTCCAGCTGAAAGCAGTCCCCATCATAAGGCAGGGTCTTATCCCACAGCGTGGGACCCAAGAAAGCAGACTGCGGCACATTGCTGCCAGAACTGTCGTCGTTCAATTTCTCCTCCTTCTCCTTCTCCTTCTCCTTCTCCTTCTCCTTCTCCTTCTCCTTCTCCTTCTCCTTCTCCTTCCCAAAGCCTGCAGCAAAATAACAACCATGTTATTACACAGCAAACCCTTTCCAGCCAGGTCCAGATACAGACAGGATCACCATTAACACATTGAGTGCTATTGTCCTCATCTGGGGACTAGTTACTTTGTCATTATTTTTTTGGTTAATTTTAACCTGGCATCATCTCCCTGTTATTTTAATTTTCACTTTAACTGTATTGTTATTATAACTTACTCTGATTGTGTTAACCACAAAAGTGAAATCTAAATGTAATGTATCAATTACATAAATGCAGCCTGTGTTTCTGATTTTTGCAAAGAAATGTATTTGGTACTTAATGGGTTAACTCCGCTCTCTGTCTTAAAACCAAGCATATCACTCTGTCAGTGGCCATAATAGCTGGATTTCCTATACATATAGATAGATAGATAGATAGATAGATAGATAGATAGAGATAACAGGTGACTAGATTATAAATCTTATTAAAAGTCAGTAGGATCTTGACTTGTTTCCCAAACACAGCGCTCTATGGGGATTTCATGGGAAATACTGGGAAAGTATACAACAGAACATTCAGGTTCATTTGAAGTCTCCTGTCTTTAATTTATTGGTTATACATAATATATAAAGCCAGTAATATTAAAGTCATAATAATCGGGTTCGAGTGCAGAGCGGTGAAACGCTTGCTATTGGCTCTAATTCAGAATTCTGTTAACTGTATGAGAACGAAGCAGAATGTTTTGAAGAACATCACAACAGGAGAGGGAAGTTCTGAACAAGCACAGCGTGTTCAAAAGGAAGTCATTTGATAAAGACATTAATCCGTCATTTTTAACCAATCTTAGAAGAAATCATTTAACTAGAGGGAGTTGCATATCTGTTCTTTCTAATGCTGACATGTTTACTTGCACGATTAATGAAAGATGGTCAACATAAAAACTGACACAGGAAAGTCACATTTCGCGACTTTTCCAGTTTATGGAATGTTGTAATGTTTCTATACACACACACGCGTCCCAGCAATTAGAGGGCAAACAATACTTGGTATTATAATATGCAGCAGATCTGTATACAGCTGTCAAAGATTAATCCAAATTAGGTGGCATTATTAGTCTGCATTATTTTTTTTTTTTTTTTTTAAAGCAGTCTATAGTTATGCTGAAAAACGTACCTTCTTCGTGGGACAGTTTGAGAGGATTCTCCAGCAACGATTTCAGAACCCCGTGCGTCGGCGGTAGGAAAGTTGGGTTTACAGAGATCTGTCTCGCCATTTTCTCCATTTCTCGTACAGAACACTTCTTTTTTTTTCAAGATATATATATATATATATATAATATAGATATATATATATATTATATATATATATATATATATATATAATATATATATAAAATTTCATATTCCCAAAAATTTTATTTTCATATTTTATATATGAAAATAAAAACCCTTAAACACTCCTGGACAGGTATTCAGTATGCTGGATAATTAACCCAGAGCTCCCCTGTAGCTCACCCACCAAATATATATTTACAGCAGTACGTTCGCGCAGGTTAAACCCGACTGCAAGACTGATCCGCGACTCAGAGGATTCGCAATCCATGTGCAGACCCTGACAGCGCTGACGTCAAACTGTGGTACCGCCCGCAACAGCTGAGAAAAGACAGCTGAAAGCTTGTGTTTCACGTCACCTTACTGTTTTACCTGCAGCATTATTATAATAAATATCTAATTTGCAAAACATTGTGTACATAAGTGTAGGTGGATAAAAACTAGTTTATTTATTTATTGCTCGTTTTTAGTTCTGATTATTTTACTTTCAAGCCACACATTTCGCCTGTCTATTATATTCGTTTTGGAAAAAACATTGCAATATACACTAGCCTTTACATGCACTGCAGATAAGCCTTGTTTTTAAGTAGGAGCCTTCCCGTATGTCCTGAGCCATGCAGCACGGGTAACTAGTGGGGCTTATCATCCTGCACTTGGTGACTTTACCTTATAGAATCATGCAAGGGTTCCAAAGGCGAGCCCAGTGGCGCTAGCATGAGAGACATGCAGGTGATGTGAAGGGAATGGTCTAACAGGTCAACAGAAAGCTGATCTTCGCTCAGCTCAGGCGCACCTGCCTGGTTGCTGGTTTTGGTGTCAGGTTTGTATCACAGCTTGGTGCTACAAGCATGCGCCGTGCATCATTCGAGTGTTTACTGTATGTTGCCTCGCCCACCCTCCTTGGGTGTAACAAAGATTGCTCAATCTGCGATCTGATGATCAACTGCGCCGCCGGCCGGGAGAATGATACAGCTGTATCACGCAGTCTGCACGGATACAGTACAGGCTGCGGGAATGGCAGGTGTCGTGAGGAGGCCGGCCTGACCTACTTTTAACCAATTGCAGTAGCAAAACAGTAACGCTGAAATATCTTATCCCTGGATGTGTCACAATGTACATCATGTGTTCCCGCTGGTAAAATAACACACCAAAAAGTATTCATGCATGCACCTTGTGCACTGAACGTAGCTGGAGCTATCTTGTAAATAAATACATATAGTGTTCGTGTACAAGGTGCCGTGTCTTGCAACTAGACAACAATTGAAATGCCAAAATAAAAACAAAATAATTCAGTGTACTTGTGCTTCACGCAGGCAACGTGTTCGAGTGAACCTGGCAGCCCTGTGATTAAAGTTTTAGTTGCCCGTCTGTGTAAGGAATTCAGTCGAGCTTTCATGTTTACATTTCCTTAGCAACAGTGGTTGCTACAGCGCTGTTGTTATGCCCAGCATGTTCAGGGTCAAAAGGACGACTCAGAAATGCACAAATAAAAATGAAAGTAAAAAGAAAAGAAGACTCGCACTACTTACACTTTTGAATTTTTCTGTTTTATTATTAGGCGCGGCTGCAAGAGCAGTAGCGGCTGGTGTGTGTGTATGTATATATATATATATATATATATATATATATATATATATATATATATATATATATATATATATATATATATATATATATATATATATATATATATATATATATATATATATATATATATATATATATATATATATAATATCAATCAATTATATCAAGTTTTGAACTTGAGGTTAGTGTTTTTGATACTGTAAACATATTAAATGGTACACATAATTATGCTGAGATGGGAAGTAGGATAAAAGGTAACGTGATAAACAATTAGACTATTTTGTATTATTTATAATAGCTGCTGAATAGAAAGCGGATACAAGTGTTTCCAAATAATACCTTTTAAATGATGTGCATCCAGAGATTTGTAATTAAAAGTTTTAAGAATTAGGGCACAATTTGGTATTCTGTCCTAAACCAGCAATTTGTTAGTACCAAACTGTTGTAACATAAATTATATATTAAATAAAGTAGATAAATCAATCAGAATATTGTGCCTTTTATTGCAATGGTGATACCATTCAGTCGAGTGAAAACTGTAAATGGTTCTTGAGCTGAAAAGTCCAGACAGAAGGGGTACAGTTTCACAAGAAGGTTGTAGCTTAACAAGACTCACACTGCCAGCATCCCAGCTAGCACTAATTGACCTCCTAATATTCTAGCGTGTCTGTCATCTCAGCATTGAGAACCCAAGGGGAGGGAGCGCCATTTGGTCAGTTGGAGTGAACAGCTACAAATGTGTTTTAAACCTATGTTTTCATTTTTAATTTTTATGAGTGGACAGCTCTGACCTAAACAGCATTTTGAGAGTGTGGGGACCCTGGTAAGATTTTATCACTGTACTTTTGCAGTTTTCACCCTGCTTCCCCCAGTTATACTATGCATCTACCATAGTTTACTCTAGTCTGCCTTGTTTATTAACCCTTTCAATCTTGATTTTTCTTTTTTTGTCGAGCAATAGAATACGACATGAAGTTATATAATTCAAATAGGAACTCCTTTATTGAGTATTCATGAAAACAGGACAAGACTATTATTGTTTTGTTACATATCTGTATATTTCTACACTACCTCAGACTGGGAGCTAGGAGTCCCGTGGGTTTCCAACGTGATTTCCCACAGCATATGTCAACATACAGCACTAAGATAAGGCAGGACTGAGGGTTAATATGCTTTACCGTACCTCGTTATTCTTTACAATGCTTACCTATGCTTTACCATACTTCCACTATGCTTTATTACACTTTGCAATGCTTTTACAATGAGAAAATACCTTTTTGTGGACTGTAGAGTCTCCCGAAAACTCTACATGTCTTCACACGTTTCTGATCTCTTGAATGGCCTGAGGTAGTAGAGATGCACTGCTGCACTGCTGAGAGAACTCCTATACTCTACACAGGTTTGTGCATGCACAGGGTGGCTGTAATAGCCCAGAGGGTGACAGTATATAGTTGGTACGTTTCATTGGTTTACATTTTGATGCACATTTTAATGAAGCAGTATAACGAGGGAGGACTGGAATATTAAGATCTTCACTTTTTGTCTTTAAAGCACATGGCTTTTAGGTGACCCCTGTGCATTCTAATCTATGAGAGTCAGTGTTGCTGCATGAAATATTCAGAGAGCATACAGCTGTTTGGCCCAGATAAAAAAAAAAAAAAGTTTTTTGTTTTTTTTTAACTTATCTTTAATGCAGCTGATTCTGTTCAAAGGCCTGGATCTTTTCTGGAAAGTCACTGTGCAGCAGCAATGAACTCAGGTCATGTGAATGCCTAGCTTCTCTCCTTGAGTTTGAAGCAGAGAAAGGCTTTGCTGTTTTAATACCTTGAAACACTGTTGAGTCGCTCCGGTCCCCTCACAGTCTCATTGAACCGCTGAATTGCTCAAAATCTGTCCACAGGCGGCAATTATAATGGCGCCTAATTAACCCTTTAAGGTACAAAGGACATGAGTGTCCCACAAATAAATATTTATGCTAATTTTCTTTTGCAACAAGGTGCACGAAACAGGGTTTAAAATGCACTAACTGGCTGGCTCTGATTATCCAAATTGTCAGCTTCCTCCTCGTGATTCTTGAGTCACTCTCACACGCATTTTAAGAAACTCTTGTACAAGTGCTCAGTTCCTTGTGTACAGTACTTTAAGGGTTTACAGGAATATAGCACCTTAAACCTGAAGTGACTATATATATTATATATACTATACACACACACATTTATAAATATATATAATATATATATATATAGATATATATATGATATATATATATATAATATATATATATATATATATATATTCAATTCAAAGTCTCAGGAAGGAATCAAAACTCGATACAGTTGCAACAAAGTGAGGCTCCCTGTACAGTAAAGCATTGTAGCACACGTACAGCTTACTGCCTAACTGTGAAGTAACAGAACTCAGGAATGATCAATTTCTGAAAAATAGTGGCACTGCATAAAGGACGTGCTGTGCTGCAATGTGTTCCAAGGTGCAGTAGAAATGTTTGTTTCCATTTATGCAAACAACAGAATTATTCAAATACACCTTGAAGCCAGACTGCAGCTTGTGCACAGCATGGTGCAAAGCCAGAAGAACTCCCTTTTGTAATTGTGGTTTACTGTACTGATGCAGGCTAGTGGGTCGTTTATGAGCATCCTCATAAATAAACACAGCATTCAATGCACCTTCGTGGAGTATTCTGTAAAACGAGAACCATGCATGGAAACAAAAGCATGTTTAACCCTGTGTAATTAAACCGCTGAATTCAGGGGGAATCGGTTTACTTAAATCCTGCTCCACTCTGGCTTAGCAGCACGTTGCAATCAGGAACAGTGCGATTCCCCCAGTCACTCTGTCGCTTTGTCAGTCAATGTTATTTCAATGTCCAGTCGTCTGCTTCAAATGGAGTTACTTCAAAGCCTGAACTGCAGATAACACTGTAGCTCCACAGGCAGACAGCTCAGACACATGGTTTATGCAGCAGTATAATGGAAGCAGAAAATATCTGCTGGAATGATAAGCAGCTGCAGACTTGAACCACCACTGGGACTAAAAATGCAACCCGAAAAGGGAAAATGAGAAAGCTGAAAACAACATCTATACAGTATCAGAAAGATATTACACAGTACTGTTCAGTAGTTCTGAAAGGCTGATTCAATCAAGAAACAATACAGCGCAAAGCCAGCAGAACTGAAGACCTTCATTTGAAACACACTGGCCTCTTTATCACTTTACCTTTGATTGAATTGAATGTCGCCATAGAAGAGTAATGATGCATGTGCTAGGTTTGTGATTGAGTCGCCGCATTAGTAGCGCCTAATAAGGGGTTGGGATTCTCATCTTGGCAGCAAGACACTTTCCTCAGGGAAGGCCATGTTGCACCAGGATGAAGCAGTATCTCCACTGTCATTATTCTGTTAATCTAGACCAGATCTCTCAGCTCCAGTGAGCGAACAGCCCCAGGCAATAACAGCACATCCTTCAGGTTTGACAGAACCAGCCACAGACACTCAGAACTAAACTCCTGTCTTCTGGGGTGAGGGACACTAATAACAAGTGCTAAAAAAAAGTTCTATGGTATTTTTATGCAACTCTTTTTGCTTGTTTGTTGGAATTTAATGATTTCTCTGCTGTAATCCCGAAAACCGCAGGATTTGGAACACGGGCATGTGTGGAATGCTACCATTTTATAAGATAAAATAGAAACTCCTGGTCATAAAAACACAGCGTTGTATGCACCACAGAGTGACTATGCATAATTATACACCATCACTACCTTTCCAACCCATCAGATCGTTAAGTATGGTGAATACTATCTTGTATGCAAACATGGAATTGAACGGGAAGATGCATTCTGCTGTACCTTTCCAAGTGTTTTTCTAATCTGCCTCTGTTCAGGCTGAGAGTGGATTTCAAGCACACTCTTTCCTACGTCAAGCCGAGTCAGTCATACAAAGAGTGCACAGGAAACTTGACGAGAGGCAGCCACCAAACACTTATAAACATGACAATGTGATATTAACATATTCAATCAGATTTAGCAGATTCTGTTGTGGTTTAAACATTCTTTATTGGCATTCTTTCTGAGTGAAATCTACGCTCATGAAATTCTCACCAATTTCAAATACTGCAGCACATCCAGAACAAATGTAGCGATTGCCTGTCTGAATTTGCTGCAGCATTGCTACTGCGTGTACTGTACTGTACATGCATTACAGCAATAACATTACATTTTCCAATCCAGCCAATTTGCGCAGTGCCTGGGCTTATTCTTTAGCATGCTGCCTCAAAATGTGTGTGTGGCATGATGGGCTTTGTTCCTGTAATAGCTGCTGCAGAATGATAAAGATAGAAAGCATGCATTGCTTTCTAAAAACCAGCGGTCGCTTGCTGTCAGCTTCTCCGAATTTGAGTACTTATGCACAGTGGCACTGTTTGGAAACAAATTGCTGTTTGCCTTGACAGACAATCAATCCTTTTATAACATCAGTTGGGATCAATACTTTCATCCCCAGGGGCCACACACTGTTCAGGTCTGTCCTGGTAGAAGCATAGTTAAGAGGATTAGTGCATTTGCTAAATGCCTTACCGCTAAATAGTGAAGATCTGCCAGTGTGGGCCATTCACAAGAGACAAGGGCTGATAAAAAAAAATGCATGACCAGCTGCTGTACCGTCTGCAGGTAAACGCGACCGTGTTCTGGGATTCACAGCAGCCTTTCTGACTATGGGAAGGATGTGTATTTATCAAGTGCCTGAAAGAATAAAAACAAAAAATAGTATAACATACAGAGTGCTCGATTCTCAAAGCGATTTACTCCAAATTGTGATTCGCGCCAACAGGTGAAAAACCCCAGTTACAATTCTTAATGAATAAAAAAACAGTTTCAGACTACTCACAAGCCCCAAAGTGAAATACCTCAGTTATTTATTTATTGTAGACGTGTATTTGACAATGAAAAGCAGCAATAGGTTCGAGCCAGTCACAAGCAAACCAATATTGGATACATGGTTTATCAGGCCTGTTGACAGCCATAAGATATACATTAATTAACCACACCATACCATCTGCTGTGCAATAAAAACAAGACATTTAAAAGCATATCACTAAACACATTTAACAAAGAAATAAATACAGTGTGTGGTGTAACAGAAATAAAAAGACAAGATAAACATATCAAAATTGCACATGAAAGGCTTCAACTTTCATACCAGTCAACCTCCTCATGTTAATCCACAGGATACACTGCCCAAGTAAAGTGTATGTATGTATGTATGTATATGTGCACGGTTTCTGTTTGATCTGTCACTCGGTATGGACCATCTTTTAACTGCGTTCACCGGAGATTGCTTATTTAATATCACGTGTATTTGCTTTACTTGGGAGACGAGAGACATTTAAAAAGAAACCTTATGCTGAGGTAAACCTGCAAGAATTTTTAACCTGTATTATACAATTCAAATGCGTTTAAAACTGTCAAATGTGAAAACATCAGTAATGCAGGCAAAACTTTTTAAACCACCAGATCACTAAATATCACTGAAATGAACAGTAAAAGAAACTGCACTTGAATTCTGTGACTTGTAAAATACTGTTTACAATAAGCATGGTGTGGAATGTGTTTGGGTTGATGTTGGCTTCATATCATTTCAATATGATCCCGAAGAGAAAACGTTCAATGCTTTTTCATATCAAGCAGTGTCCTTTTTTTGAATTACATTCAAAAGACAAAATAAAATAACTGCAACCAGATTAAAACTAGCAAACAGCAGGCTGCTCGACTTACACTGGAGCCTCTCACTGATCAGAATCTGCATCACACTAACATGTCTAACATCAGAAATGTGGAACAGCAACATGAATAACACATACAGAGACAATGGGATATGTTTTACACACTCGTCACGTAGGATATTGAAGTGCATTTACTACAGCAGCGATCTGCATGACATGCATTACAATAGCATGGTTCCAGTGACAGCGCAGCTGGGACTAGCAGGTTTGTATTGGCGAGACCCTATCATACTGTTAAAATGGTTTCATTCTTCTGCGAATGGTTTTTCCCGGGTTTTAAAACAGGGCGCTTGAGGTCTGACTCAAACTAGTTCTTTGATGAATGCAAGGCAGTGTTTACTTGTAGGATGTGGAAATCAAAAAGCTCTAATGTGGCCGACGTTCATGTAATCATACGATTTCTTATTAGGACTTTAAAAACAATCTGGACCGTGTGCAGCAGCTGCAGCGTTAGGTCACAGGTGAAAAAAAATCCCCCAAAAAAACACTTTCGGCAACTTGGCACAGATTCTTTCTCGCTTGAAAACAGACAACAACTTGCTTAGCTTTGAAAGCGTACTGTACAACTAATTATACAATATATACATTCATACAGGCTTTATTATATCGACATGGCTTGTGTTTAAGCAGGGGTTAGGGAACCTTGGCTCTTTCATTCCACTGTAGGACTTTGTGTTCCATAATTATACAACTGGTCATGCTGCTGCTGGAGATCAACTGAGTAATTAAAGATCTGGTAGGAACAAAGTCCTGAAACCAAATGAACCGTAAACCCAAAGGATGCTGAACCCTGTGTTAGTGTCAAACACTGAACTCATGAGTGGCGTCTACACTGATCTTAACTGAGGAGGTGGAATTATAACCACACATAATTAAAACAAAAAGAAACAGAGTCTTGATGGTCAAGGGCATCACAGCTTAGTGGCCCATTAAAAGATCCAGAGTGTTATAACCTGACAGTCAACTGAAAGAGGCAACAAAGAGGGGGTCCACTTTGGTGTGGGTCATTTCTGAACCAGCCCTTAAGAGTCTAAGAGTTATAGCTCAAAAAAAGAAATCAGTACAGTTAAGGAACGTAATTCTTATCAATTCGTTACGCTCTTTAAAACCTGGATAGTGTTCGAATAATAAATACTTCATGGCGCTGGTAAAAAAATAAAATTAAAAAAAGTTAAGCTGGAATATTAAAAAGCTAAGATTTTACAGCTAGTCTCACAGACCTCTGAGTAATCATAGTCTTCCAAAGGTAAGCAGCCCACGACTAGTGCTGACAGGGGTCTGTGAAAACACAGTGGATTACCTTGCCAACTTACATTGACTATTTTCTCTCTATGAAAACGATCATAGTGAAACACACTGTATATGGTACTGCACTGTGCACTGTCTCTAAACCAGGCATAACGCTTGCAGTTTGTGAACAGTGTGTGTGGGAGTACTGGAGGTAAGCAAGGGCCAGTGAAGCACAATGGGAACGGGACAGGCAGAGGGGTACGGATTCTTGCTCCGTGGTTTTTGGGTTAACTTCGGTGCTCCTTGAGGTCTCTGGTGACGTCCTCTCCGTCTCTCTCCGAGCGAGACAGACCGAGTGCACTGGTCACAGGGTGGACCCATGAGGTTGTCTGCGTCACATGGCTGGAGCGAAAAAGAAAGAGAAAAAGAGACAGACGTTAGGAGTTCCTGCAGCCAGTTGCAGATGTAAACGGGCAGAGTTGTGTGAGGCACTTCTGTCCCCAGTTGCAGATGTAACGGACAGTGTTGTGTGAGGCACTGCCGTTACGGATTCTGTCCCAATGCTGGTGAGACGAGGTAAAAGCTATAACCACAAATGCAGACGAGCCTGGCTCTTTTGCACTGTGGTTAAGATGCTCGCTTGCGGTGCGCGGGGTCGCTGGTTTGCACTCAGCCACCATCCTGTTACACATAGAACACCTTATGTTAAATTTCTCTTAGTTTTCCCCTTAAGTGTTTCTTCGGTGTAATATTTAAACTTAACACTTAAGGTATTTTATTACGCTGGCTATTACAAACGGTGCCAAAATGTGCCCAGTACTGATCAGCACTAACAGGTTCTGTGGAAGAAAAACACCCAAATTCACAAGCAATGAAAAAAACATTGTTTTAAAAATAAAGGCTATCACAAGGAAATTAATCACCCAATCTTCCTGGTAGCTAAACCTTACAAAACAAGTAAAGCTTACTCTTACTCTCCTCCAGCTGTGAATGAAACCAGGGGCAATACTTACTTAATATAGTACTTGATCCCGTCTGCTGTGTACGCTTCCTCCCAGCCGTACGGCAGACC
>NC_054590.1:1146770-1171770 GCF_017654505.1 Polyodon spathula
GGAGAAAGAGAGGGGAGAGAGAGGACAGGATGTGGGCTTAAAGTCAGGAGAGAAAGAGAAAGAAGCTTGACAAGCATTCAGGTCAGAGTGGTAGCTAGACGATAGAAGATTCTAGACATCTGGGGGCAGGCAGAGCCAGACAGAGGGATGTTGGAGCTCACCACGTCCCAGTACTTGTGGTGCCTCACTGGGCTGTCGCTCTGCAGGACCTCCTGAGCCTTCTCATCCACATCAGCTTTGTGCAGCCGGACCCAGTCCAAGAGATGCAGCAGGAGAGAGCCCGCTGAGAACCAGGAAAAACGGGTTAATACTGCAGCACTTTCCACAACCCTTCAAGGACTGACGCACAGTACCGTGGGTGGAGGAACAGGGAGTGAAGTATTCAACCTGAGCAATATAGTAATATCTAAAGCAGACGCTGCTTGTTTTTTTAAGTTGAGTTTGTGCAGGCTTATAGAAAAATAAACATGCAGACTTCTAGAAGACTTATCATTCCAGTAGAAAGTTCTTAGCAAAATCCATTTCCACTACGCCTGTTGCTACAGTATTGTGAAATTAAATATCTACCAAATCCACTATTTTTGAACAGTAAAAACTCAAAGTTAAAGCCAGTGTTCTGTACTTGCAAGTTCTGTAGCAGCTGCTTTAGTGCCCTTACCTGGGACTGCTTCAATGAAGAGGACCTCACACAGATTCCAAATCAGCTCCACAGCCAGTAGAATTGAAACCTGGCAAAATATTCAAAGTCAGCACCTGGAGCAAATCCACGAAGAGCCTCTCAACCAGGAACATCCAAGCTGTCACCATTTACATGACATAGCTTCTTCTAATAGTTACAAAACCATGTCATCTATCAGGATACATTTCAACATCAACAATCTGTCAATACAAAACTGAAACTAAATGCATTTGTTTCCAATCCAGGTAAATGTAGGCAAAGGAACGCTCTCGTGTGCAGATGGCTGACTCATTACATTTATAGGAATTAGGTGTTTCCAGTATATTGCCATCCTGTGCTCTGAAATGGCCAGGGTGAAACACAACTGATAAATCACACAGCTAAGCAAATAAAGATGTCAATTCCTTACTTGGCTGCAGTATTGTGCTGACAAGGCAGCGTCACGTGTAGAAACTGAGGAGAAATTTAAAAAAAAAAAAAAAAAAAAAAAAAAAAAAAAAAAAATAAAAATCAACTTTAAAAAAACGTGCAAACTGGATCATAGCTGCCTGTCAGCCAAAGAAGCTCAATTCAATATTAACACACAAATAGATTCTGAAATGCATATCCTGTTTCACACCTGCAACTTCTTGTAGTTCCTCCATGCATGCTCTTATCACCGATCTGTAGTTCTTACTAACGCTGACAAACCTGCAGAAAACAGGGGAAATGCAAACTTAAATAATGGCCCCAGTAGCCAGTTGGAAAGCAGTAAAATAAAAATACATGTATCAGGTAAATGACAGTGAGGACTGATGCCTCCGACCCTACACTACCACCTTATAGTAAGAGCCTGCCCTAACTGCTCCTCCATGAACCCTATTCAGCTCCACTATCTGCGGCAGTGTTTAAACTGAATCTGAGTGCATTCTCAGCACCCCTTGCCTCCATCCTCACAGCCGCACAACCCTGACAAAATGACCGATCCCATCCCTATAAGGTCAGCGCTTCCCAGGGGCTGAAACTCACTGCGGTCTCTTCGTTTTGCTGGACGTCTCCTCCGTGCTCTGCTGCAGCCCCACAAAGATGTGATGGGATTCGTTGAAGAGTTTGCGCAGAATCGGCGAGTAAATATCCTCGTCCTTCCTGACCACGTGAATGAAAGGGCAGCCTGCTTCACCGGAGCCTGAAGAAAGCACACGGACAAGAAAAGAATGGTACGCTGGAGATGGCGGGAGTATGGTCCAGTGGTTACAGTCCTGGGCTTGTAACCAGAAGGTCACTGATTCAAATTCCACCTCTGCCGCTGACTGACTCACTGTGTGAGTGAGTGGGCTGTATTAGGCACCCAGAAAACCCTGGACCTGCTCAAACTGTATAAGCTTCTCTGTCCTTGGCACTGATGAAGATATTATCGGCTGGTTTCATAGATACTGATTAGCTCTAGTGTTGGACTTACTTAAAGAAACATTCAGTAATAGAAGATTAGCGTTAATAAGGGTCGGTGAATCCCGCTTCCAAACATCATCATCACTGGTGCCTCTTGGTGAACGGTAGCATCACTGTGGTATTTCCAGCACTGCTTGCTGCAGACGGAGCGGTTTACTTTGTTTAAATCATTGCTCACCTGTCCCCTTGCGCTGCGTCTCGTACAGCAGGATATCTCCAGGACCCCACACAAACCCCATGTGCCTCTGACTGGAATCCACCCCAGGGATCACCTGCAGCAATTACACAAGAAACACCCAGAAATCACCGGCAAGCACTCGGGTTTGAAGATGCACCGCAGGGTATGTTAATCCAGCCTGCCTGTGCATGACACGTCCAAACGTCAACAGCTCGGTGCTCCGCAGACCCTGACAAGACTATCTGCTACGGGCCATCAACACGGCTCTGGCTCACACTGCCTGGTACAGATTCATTTTGCATTGCAAACTGCAGAGTTTCATACAGGGCTGCTGTCAGTACCAATTCCCAATTTCAATTGTTCAAAGAAACTGGAATTCATATGTTATTGAAATAATAACTGGTGCGATTTTGCTTTCATTTGAAAACAATTTAATGTTGCCACTGTGAGAAGCTCATTTTAACAGAACACTACTAATTGCAATTTTGATTAAAAGGGAATTAAAACAGAAGTCCATTTAATAAGTGACTCTACAGCTGCAGCTGTTGATGCATAGCTCAGCACGCATGGAGCTTTGGATAAAAGCGTCTGCTAAATGACTAATTACAATTGGAATTGGGAATTGATTTTAATAAAGTAAATTGGCCACAAGTCTGGTTTCACAAAGGTCTTTAATAACATTAAAAAGTAAGACAGCGACACCGTGCCAGAGTCGTGCTGTGAAGCGGTGATAACGCACGCTGTCATGTATTCCGAGGTGCTGCAGTTTAACTTTACTGCTGAAAAGTATGAATACAAAATACATACTGTAATAGAGGGCTCCACGTCCACTTCCTCCATTTCAGCAAAACGATCTTTACTGTGCAGAAAGTTACCGCTTAAAAATTATGAATTGAAAATAAAAACAAGCATCTGCCTCCCACAGCACAGCAAAAGGACCCCGCGTGGGCCCGGGTTTGCGGGAGGATGTCTACACAGGTGCCTGAATGAAAATGCTTTTGCTTTCTGTTTTGTGCGTGATTATTTTCACGTGTGGGGGATGTAGGGAGGGGGGAGACTCCAATTGCATAGCAGTTACGCCCATTCCAGTTTGTAATATGCGTGTGATTAACCCCAGTATATAGGTAGCAAGCTCAGGGTGTGGCTGACTAAATATAGTAAAACCAGGAATGGATCATACTGCTTTGCAAAGGGAGTCTTATTTCTCTCACTGCGTGAATTCAGGAGCAAGGTTGCATGTGATGGATTATGATTATTGGTATCTAATGCGACTTTAATATATTGATAATTTGTTTTTAAACTAGTGTTTTGTTTCGCACTGTATCTAATGTGTGCAGCACAGCATCACAGCAGACACAGCAATCATCAAACAGGATTTACTGCATGTGCTTTATTTCTGCCCCAGTTGACAGAATATCAGCAGCATTGTTTTAAAATGCTGTTTGCCATGGTCTTTTTATCTTTTTTTAATACACACAAATACCCCATGGCTCAAAAACAAGATGGCTACCCCAGATCAACAGGCCTGTTCTCCAGAACTTTCCAGAAACAGTCCTTTGAATTTCAAACAGAACCTGTACACTGTACATCTGAAACACCACCACGGAGGGGAAAGACTTTGATATCAATTCAAATGACAAAAGCGCCTTTCGATTTTCTTTTGTTATTATTTAAAACAAAAAAAAAAACAAATAAAAGGATTCGCCAAGCGCGTTCCCGTGTCTTTAGCGCGCTCTAAACCGTGCTGTATTAACGCCAATTACGTCAGACCGCCTGGGCGCGCACGGCTATTCCGCCCACGTGACCCGCGCCGCTCAATGAAAGCCCGGTGGCGCGAACGCGCAACAGTACGTGCGCGCTCACGACCGGCCTGTTTGTATTTCGGCGGCGCGGACGTGCGCGTCGCCGAGGAGCCTTTGTGTGGCGGCGTAAAGCAACGCGGCGAGGAGAACCATGGCTGACGAGAAACCCAAGGTGAGCCCGATTAAAAGAAAACAGTTCAATAAAAACACCGCCGGCCGTGGGGGGCTTGCAGCAGTTCAAAGCTGGAAGTGATTTAATAGGACAAACGTATTGAGCAGATTAAAGATCCAATTCCTGTTGTGACCGGAAGGGAATGGGGGCTGCAGAGGCGGGCAAGAGAATCGCATACAACTTTATTTATTCCCTTTAGCTGAATTCAGAGTCTGTAAAGAAGAACATTGTGTAGAGCTTTGAAAATGCAGCCTTTGGGATGCATCGCCTCCTGTGTGTGTGTGTTGGGTCGTGCAGCCGTGTTTTGACCTACCTTGTTTTAGCCATACGATGAATTTATGTAAAATAAGTCTTAGTATTTTTTATATATGGAATCCTGTGCTGACTGTCTTTTCGGAATCGGTTTGTCTTGATGGTTTCATTTTGCGCGCCACCTTCAGCCCCACTGGGGTGTAGTTTACGTTGGGATTAGAAATAATACTAGTTGGTAGTGTACTGTCTAAACACTCCTCAGCCTGTTTTAGTGTGAAACGCAGTTATTAGTTCATTCATTTGAAAAGAACTATCACGTGGCTCTGACTGCCTCAGATGGAAACTTGGCGCTGCATTAGGTGTTGTTGGCATCTGAGCTGATTTAGTGTGTGTGTGTGTGTGTATGTATGTATATATATATGACTTAACGCCGAATACGTATTTAAATTGTAACTGCATCGACAAACCCCATTTGAGAGATCCACGGTGTTCTCAATATTACCGACTGTTCCTAAATCCGCCAATAGCTCTGAGTGAGCCGTAGCCGTTCACTGTTTTGAATCTCTTATTGAAACTACATTGAACAGAGTTCAAGGCACGGGGTCCGGTTCTAGCAAATCTCAGTCCCATTGCATGCTCAAGTTTGGTTCAGGTTTTCTGATCGCTTTTGTGAATCCACATTTCTCGGCTTAAACTTGCAAGTGTCTCATTGATTGCAGGGATGGAACCACGCCTCCTATTGCAGGGCGGTTGGACTCATTCCGGGTTTTACTGTACGACGCCTGAGCTGGTTGCCAGAATTTTGCGGCAAATTGAAATGGCTCAAACTGCAATGCAATGGGAGTCGTCTTCAATGACTCGTGTGCCATTCCCAGTGGACTGGTTCGGTTTATATTGCTGTTCCAGGGAGAGTGCATCCACTGCTTTGTATCAGTATTGTCCTCTAGACAGTGGTGTTTACCGGGCTTGATTGAATGAAAGCACGTGGTGCATTTCAAAGTGTGGATGCACAAGGCATTTAGACTGCCTGATGTAAAAGAAGCTTACTGATAGCAACAGTGACACCCGGTGGCAAGGCTGCTGTAATCTCGGGCGTTTCCTTTTCCATTGTCTGCCACATCCCATTTTAAAACATTGTCAAAACCCCCAGCATTTCAAACCTTCATGCACATCCTCAGCGTTCATCCCTGTGTTAGGTAGGGAATGAGTAAGAAGAATATAAGGCAAGGTTGAGGCAGTATGTAGCCGGAGGTGTTTACAAAAAAACAAAACAAAAAAAGTGCGCTTCGGCACAGAAGCGTGCATTGGGATTAGAGTAACTCACTAGTAGTGTGTGTATAAAACGCCTTCACTGTACTCTGTTAATACACTTCACTTGTGCATGAAACCCTAGCATGCTGAAATAAAGGGTTATCTTCTGGGTTGGGTTAAGGGTGGAGACTTAAAGGATGGGTAGAGGGGGGTGTTGATCAGATCATGTTTATGTCCAGTTTTTGAATTTGTGACAATGCAGTTATGCAGCAGGTGGCGTGCTGAGCTCATGGGCATGGTTCTGCTTCCAAATGTAAGGTTTAATAATTGTTCAACTGGAGGAATGGCTTCAGCTACGTCTGTTTGCAGCCTTACAAAGGACAGCTGTAGCCAGGAACCATGCTTTGAAGAAAACAGTAACTAAAAACCCTGCAGGTGCTTCAAAACCAGTGCGCTTGCTTTGTGCTTGCAGTTTCTGTTAAGAACTGTTTATTATCTAAGCACTGGAGGTCAGTCAATTGAGTGCTAACCTGATGCATTGCCTGACCTCGCTTCATTGAACCATTCTCCAAGCTGATGTCACTGGAGATGTGTAGTCGAGTCTCTCTTGTAAGTTTTCTGTTGTATCAATTTCAGGACGTGAAGACAGAAAACAATGACCACATTAACCTCAAGGTTGCGGGTCAAGACGGCTCCGTGGTACAGTTCAAGATCAAGAGGCACACGCCGCTCAGCAAACTCATGAAAGCTTACTGCGAGCGACAGGTAAGAAAGACGAGGCACAGTTCATGCATCAGCTAGAAAGGGATGGGCAGGGCAGGGTGTGAACTGATTAAAGAGCTAAAGCAAGGGGATGTGGGGCAGGCTTCTTGGGTAATGAGGACCTTTCTTGTGTTTTGGTGATTCCTGCCCTCCTTTTGGATTACATTTGACTCCTGAGTTGTTCAGTAAATCTACCACTTGTTTTTTCATTTATTTATCTACAAAATGACTTGAAAGTCCATTGTTCTTTTTATTGCATGACATTATATTTTCTAAAACCACCTTTGTCTCCCAGCAAAGCCTGGCTAAGTAAGACTTGTGATGTGATGTAGCGCTGCTTGAGTGCAGAGTGAGAACACAGCAACGTTTTTGTTAAACCAAGGCTTCACACCAGCCAGGTGGAGCCAAGCACAAGGCTGTTGAAACGTACCTCTCTCTACCTGGTTAACCCCGGACTCTGCTTCTCTACAGGGCTTATCGATGAGGCAGATCAGGTTCCGGTTTGATGGGCAGCCGATCAACGAGACGGACACACCTGCACAGGTGAGACATCTACTAGCCAGTGAAGAAAGGGACCTCAAATATGTAGATGCAGTCCCATTCAAGTGGTGCAAGGGCTCTGCGTTGTCCTGACCAGAACCTTGAAGATTCGTTTCTATACTTGTTTTACATTGGTAAATCCTAGAACTATCCTAACCTGCTTTGCATATAGTACATCCTCGACCTGCAAATGATCCTGACCCTGGGAGTATACAGCCTTTCACCGATCTGATTAGAATATACGCCTACACTAGCCCTTTAACACATTGCAGTCTCTAAACCTTGCTCCACCATGCAAATGTATATTATTCTTATTAAAAGAAGTGCATGTTGCTCCCTGGCTGGATAAAAGCTGCTGCAGACTCTTGTGATAGTGTGCGTTTGCATGCATGCCTTGTGCTTTGTTCTTGTTGGTAACACGCCTCTGTCTCTTTTTGCTGTAACAGTTGGAAATGGAAGATGAAGATACGATTGATGTGTTTCAGCAACAAACAGGGGGCCTGTACTGATGGAAACAACCTGACCACGGATTTTTTTGGGGGGGGGGTTTTGTTGCTCATTTTCAGAACTGTTCCCATTACCAACACCAGGAAAAAAGTCAGTACAAAGTTCGAAAGGTTTTCGCAGTTATGCTAAAGTACTGTTGTATAGTGTTTCCATTCTTCTGTTTTGTTTTAATTTTTTTTTGCTTTGTACATAAATAAAAAATAACCGCAGTGTTGAGGCACACACACACACATATTCAGATGCTGAAATGTAGCTTTTCAATAGCGGCCCTTGTCACATTTGACCAAAAGGAATGCTATTTAGGTGGCTGGGGTTTGCTAGTGGCTTCACCCTGAAATTAGCAGCCCAGTAAGTTATTTTTTTATCTCATTCTGTGGGAGTTGAGATTGCAAGCTGACTGATTACTGCTTTTCTTTTTATTGTATCAGAATGAATACATTTTTTTTTTATATTGTAGTAGTTACATGTAGAATCTTTTGTCTTAATAGTAGTTTGATTAGAAACAAAATCTATAATGGGTTTTTAGTCAAGTCAAACATCTGTGTTTAATAAATTTCTTGTTAAAATATATATATTTTTTATAATAATCATTTCTATTAAACTCATTTCCTTTCGTTCTCTTGTATCCCTACATTAAGAACACAGTAAATGTTATGGACATCCCATTAACCTGATTGGGTGAAACCGTTGACCAATCAAACAACGGTGGACTTTCAAGGTTCTTCAATGTTTCTTCTGCTAAATGTCTACCAATTGCCCGGACTAAAGGGTTCCAGGCTGTGTTTCACCTTGTGGACCAAATTCTACTTTAAAAAGAAATGCATGCAGTATACACTAGCATACTTGCTTGTGACCATTAAAGCAGGTTGAGATGCAGATGAGAAAATACTGTGGCTAGACTGGCAACTTGCAGCTTGATGGTTTTGTTAATTGTGGTTCACACAAGGGTAAGTCAAGCCTAAATGCCTAAAGTGTGCAATCCTTGGATGTGGTTTATCTTCTCATTATAATAATGACATTTTTCAGTACTTTACGAAGAGGGTGTTGTCGTTCTGCTCTAGTGCTAAAGCATTGTTCTTAAGAAAGGGAACACAGCAAGTTCTTGGAATCGCTGTGAACTTAAGGAAAGGTTTGAGGATGTTCTACCATCTGCTGCAGTGGAAAACACAAAGTTTACACTAATTTCTGGGAGGTGGGGTTAGTCGTAGGGGGTGGTTGATGAGATCTGAGAACACAGTCCCAAAACAAGCTGTGGTCAACACATAATGAATTGTGAACAGTGAATCCTGTGCTTTAAACAAACCCCAGAATGTAGAGTTTAAGCAGTGTCTTGCATGATGTTTTAGACGTAATACAAGATGTTTGCATGACTGACACTAAGTGCATCGAAATCATCATCTTTAGGGCTCGTGAGCATTTCAATATTGATGATGCAATACCACGCATTCTACGTGAAAGTGCTCCTGTTAAATGATAAATTGCACGACGAGGCATACTCAAGATTCCTTATTATTTGGCCGCTGTGGTTTCAGGGTTTGTTTTGCATTTGTAGAAAGAGAGAGAATGTAATAAAAATAGCAATGAAACAATGCTGTGCTGGAGGCCCTCCTGGGGGTAACTGAGAATCCCAGCATGGGCTGCCAATGCAGGATCCAGTTTGGATTGGAAATAAAGGGCATTTAAACTGCATACGTTCTCCGTCATGTACAGCACTTAAATCTTGCATGCGGAGTACATTTTGCAGCACCCAGATTGGTACTTGAGTACACCTAATGACAGTGGCTCTGTTGCTGGTATTTTTTTGGGGGGGTTTTTTGTGTAGGGGTGAGTCTGGATGGGAGATGTTATTTTAAAGCATATTTAAAATGCCAAGCAACTAGCATGTGCTGATCTGGGCAAGGTTTTCTGTGCGTTGATGAGAGACAGGAGACAAGTGTAATAACCTCAGGTGCAGTAGCACACAGTTGTATTATCAATATTGCCATTTTATGGACATTGCTTTGTGGCTGGAATGTGATGATCTGCATCCAAACATTTGCTTTGCTGAGCCTGCCTTATAGGGTTACAAGAATACAACCGAAAGCCAGTCAAGGGAGGGTGGGCTGTGTAAAGTGATGTCATACCCTCCCCTATGGACAGTCTCTCCTATCGTCTGATGTCCCACAGTGACTTCGGCTGGGATTTCAACCTTCTTGGCTTAGTCTTGTGACAAAACACATGTTGCAAACAAACAATCTTAATTTTGCCCTTTGCAACGATGGAAAGTATGCAATTTGCTGTCTAGTATGCTTCATTGGCAGTTGGCCGACACCCAGTACATTACTAGTGAACAGAATGTGAGCTTCTGGAAGTGGGGGTTTGAAACTTCACTGCATTGATGTGGTTAAGAATGGGCGTGCTGAACACATCTGACAGTAAACAGTTTCTGATTCTGCAACTAAGAATGTGCTTATCAAAAATTAACTGGTGATGTGGTGTAGCTGATTAATGCTCTACCCTTCAGTTCTGGAGGCCTGGGTTAGAGTCCATTTCGTGCTTTTGCAGGCTGGCAATGTTAAAAATCCCATTATACAGAGAAAGCATTGCTTGGAAGCGGTGCACAACTTTGCATGAGATCCATTGGTTTGCATACATGCCAACAGTGCCTACATGGTCGGGACAGTCCCCATTTCCTAGCAAATGTCCCGCATCCCGATGCATAGGAACAAAATCACGATATTTACACGTAGAAAAAAAAAATGCATTTATTCTGCACAGTAGAGTTAGTGAAAACCACACGCTGTGCTCTTCGTGCGCCTGAGACATCTGCTGATGCAAAGGTAAGAGCGCTTCACTGTGTCTGTGTTTACTGCCATGCTGGTCGTGTGGTGTTGAGGGGGATACGTCTATTATTATATGATGGATTGTTTTTTGAGTATGGTAAGTGCCATTTGTTTTGTGTGCCAGCAGAGCCCATCCCTCAGCATTTACACACTGCATTATTTGTATTTTAAACAGTGGTGCAGTGGCTATTTCAGTAGGGTATAATAGTGCTGTTTTATAATGGATTTTAGCAGCTGTTCCTAAAGACAAACCCAGATCCATTTCAGGGGTGAAATAAATTGCTTTTTTAAAGCGTCCTGCTGTCCCATCTGTTATGAATGTCTGGCTTGGGTTGGGGGTTGGGGGCTGGGGGCACACACATTGAATTCCAGTTGAAGATTAAATCCCTGTTGAAACGCATCACTGGCACAGTGCTAGCGCAACAGGTGTCCAGTCTTGTGCGGGCATTCAGACTTGGCACAGTCTTACAGCCAGCTGCAAGGAAAGCACGACTGCATTCCCCTGACTTACACACACAAACGCACTGCCAGGAGAGAGCATAGAGCAGAGCTGCAAAATAGACTGTTGTCTCTAGATGAGGTAGCATGCAGTCAAACGAAGGAAAGCAGGCTGGCACGTCGTCTCGTGTTTATTGTGATAAATACTGCTAGGCTGCCTTAGAGCTGTTTAAAATGTCCTATTCATTACATAGCAGCTGGGTATCCAGCCCACAAGCAGTTGGGCACGATCAGCTATTTAGTGTGTAGTCAGTTGTGGGGTGTGCCAGCAGCAGGGATGGAAATAAGACTCCTGGCTTCACTGGGAGTTTGAGAGGACACACCCGCGCTTGCTACCTATACACTGATGCAGAAAGAGTCAATATATAGGTTTTATTTTATTTTATTTATTATATATTACCATCAGATGTTATCTCACAAATATCTTTAAAAACCAGGGTTAACTCTTTGGGGGTTAATAAAATATGATTTTTTTTTTTTTATTGCCTTAGGCGTCTCTGATTCAGTTAAGGAAATCAATAGGATTATTATAGTAACTTGCAGTGGAACCGACAGAAATGCACTTCCAATTACAGCTTGTTGATTGCACCTTTCTCTTCACAATGGTCTGGCTCGCTGGTTAGTTGATCGAGGGGTGATGCAAGCGTAGCCATGACAGATAACGGTATCCAAAATGGGATGTGGGCCATGATGTATAAGGACCCGCCTTTCCCGAGATTCTTTTACTTGGTATACAGGATGAGCGTCCTTTGATTTGTTAGCAGTTAATCGCCACTGGTATTTGTTTTTTTAAGACACTGACGGAATTACAAACCAGTAATTGTTTACAAGAAGATGAAAGAAGGCGCGTTTGAATGAAGAGAGAAGAGCGTGTAATGGGGTGGGGACGATCGGACTCAAACCACGTAATCAATGGGAACGCCGAGCTGACATTGACAGACAGCTGGGGCTACCAGTCATTGGCGACAGCGAGTCACTGTACACCAATCAGAATGAAAGAAAACGCCTACTGAGCAACATTCTGTGTGCGAGAATTAAATTCTAAACGACTTTCTCTCGAGCTGCAGGCGGCAGTTGAGAGCGGCTAAGCGGTCGATGATATACCGGGTTTATATTTTTAATTTTTTTAAAAAGACAGTAAAACTCTCGTTTTAATTGTTTGTTACGGATAACGTTTGGTATATAGAAAGAAAACAGATTTAAAATGACGACAACGACAAATTATCAAGGAATGGAACCCGGCGCAAAAAGCAGCTCACGGTGAGAGAATGTGCATCTCGGGGAAACAAAGGAAAATGGGAGTCCGCTTTTTATTATATATATATATATATATATGGCGTAAAAACGCATTTTGCATCTGATTAAGTTTAGTGGCGAGCAAATTGATCTGGTCAGGGCGAGTTAATGAAAAAAAAAAAAAAAAAACATCACAATGCCATAGCTTAGTTTGTGTGTGGATTAATCCGGTTATTATTATTATTATGATGATGATGGTTATGATGTGGGCAGTGTTTAATAACCCGCACACCCAGCAGTCGCACATTGACTGTACTGAATCGTGAATGTATTTGTAGTATGTATCAGTGTTTTGTGTTTGAAATGTAAACGTCCAGCAGGATAAATCCAGACTCAACGAGCGCTTTCGCGTTTATTAGGTGCGTTTGTGTTTTTTGGTTTTGACGCTAATGATGAAACTGTTTTTACATCTGCCATTGAGAGGCTCCTTGATCGAATTTATTGTATTGTAGTAGTGGTAATGCGATCTTCTGCGATAAGCTTCAGTTTATCAAAACGCGTATATGAAGGCAGTGCATTATACACGTTTATGTTAGGCCAATGCAACATTTTAGTGCAATATCCAAATCGCTAGTATTATTACCACAGTGAATGCTACGCATTTCCCGAGCACATGGGAGGGGTATCTCTTTCTTTTTCATAATGGGGTCTTTTAAATATTTATAACTTGGAAGACTTGGAAGAAATACGGCCACCCAAACAAACACAGAATCGTACATTCACTGTTATGGGTGTTGGCCTGCCCTGGCCAGCCTGCCGAATGTAATGCAGCGACACATGGATATGTACATATATTTATTTCAGTGTGCTTTTCCATTATTGGGTGGGGTCTTCAGACCAGCCTTTGTACATCTCCCTGGTGTGTCTCTGTGCTGTATAGAAACGGCATTACCTCATCTGTTAGAAAAGGCTCAGCCTGGGTTAACAGTCAGCCACATAAAGTATATGTATATGATTCTGGATTCTGTCAGACGAACAGCTGCTTGGAGTCTAGTGGTAGACAGTACAAAAAAATTAGGGGTGTGGGGTGGATCGAGTGTGACTGTCAATTTACTATCCACTGCTCAACAGGGCACTTGTATTATTGAATCAGTACATGCATGTGTTTATTAGATTGTTACAGATTGTCTAAATTTTATTAAAATACTTTTGTATTTGCATCACTTTTCTAAACCTAAGCATAGAAGCTTTCTATGACTGGCCCCTGATTTGAGGCTGCATTTGGTGACTACATTGCTGCAACAGAAATTTGGCCGTTCATAATTATACAACTTTTTGAATATTCAAATATTCTTTCAGAATTTGACTATTCAAATACTATTCACCCCATATTACAGTTAAAAAGAAAACGTGTCGATGTATGGCCTGTTGACAAGTGTTCTTCCCCAGAGTGCTGAGGCCGCCAGGTGGAGACTCCAACATCTGTTTTGGCAATGGAAAAGAAGAGCCAAACCCTCAGCCCACCCGAAAAAACAGAACTGCCTCAAACATTTTCGGGGTTCCTGAGGACCCGTATGCCAGCAGGAGGAACAATCCACCAGGTAGGAGCTGTTTATCCAGATAATTGGCTTTGCATCAGCCTTGCTCTTGGTCTAACCCTCCTGTATGTCGAGGAGGGTTTGAGCTTTCTTTATCCAGGTAATCCTCATTAAAGTGAATATGTCCCAATCAAAGTCTAAGTGGGAGAATTGGATTAATTTCTTCAACAGATGAGAAAATCCTAGGTAATGGAATAAAATATTAATTTATTTTTTCATGCATAATTTATTTGCATTGAGAACAATGTCATTAATTGTCTAAAAATGCTAATCTTTTTATGTTACTTACGGTGTCTGGATGAACTCGGAAATGTCCAAAGTAGAAATGTGGAAAATAGTGATGTCAATGACTGAGGCTTGAATTGACTTCAAACAATGGTACACTGCAAGGGCTGTTCTAGACCAGAGATGTTACACCCTTACTCAATTATTCTAACTACACCTCTGTTCAGGTATTACTCTGTTATTTTTTTTTTTAATTGATAAACTCTAAAATCTGATGAGGAATGGCCCTCGAGGACTGGAGTCGTGCACCCTTGGCTTTTTTTTTTGTTATGCATAATATTTTTCCAGGCTATTAAGGGGTTAAAAGCATGGAGTCCGGGAGTCGCAGAATCTATGTCCACATGGATGGATTGACATAAATAACATGTACTGTGACCTGTGCCTGGATTAGCAAGCCATTTAGTTTAGTATTTTACAATTAACTTGATAAGCAGTCATTAATGTTAACCACTCCTGGTATCTGACAAAATAGCACTTTAACTGTCAACTTATTCATAAGTTGTTTTTTTTTTTTTTTTTTTGTGGTACTCTGCATGCCTCTCCTGGACAGTAAGGGAGCTGGAATTGCTCTTGTTTTTGGGAACAGAAAAGCACTGCATTCTTTGCACTGGCACTTTTTAAACACTCACTCATCTTTCACAGCTTTAGCTTTTATAATGAGATGGCTTGACGGAACCTTAAGAATAAGATCCCCCCCCCCCCCCCTTCCCCCCAACTAAAAATGAAAACGATAGCTTCAGTTTGTTTACGATGTGTGGAGATGTTAAGCATATAGTGTTGGTAGGCTGTATTTGTTTTTGTATTTGTTATTGGCACACCCAACAGTGTCGCTGCTAAAATTAAGGCTCTTAAACCAGAGTGCACCAAGAAATTGCAGATAATGCAAGCTGTACCTATCTGAATTCTGTGTCTGTAATGAAGTGCTGTATAACTGCATGGCTTGATTCTGCTCCATCGCCTTGCTGGGGCTTGCAGTGCCAGAGATGCCTGTCAGTGATTTTTGCAATCAAATCACTTTGCTTCAGTCAACATGCAACACAGGCTTTCAGAATGACAGCATATTACAGGGAAAGAGGCTAGTGTTTTGGGGTTTTGCAGTGACGATCTTGATTACCAAGTCCTAACTTGCATGAGAAGTGTCTTAAGTTGGTGCTTTTGGATTTCCTGCAGTGCCTGCATAACTATCTCTTTGTTGCAAGTGACAATGGCCATTTACAAATGGGGCCAATTTTCGTTCCCTAAATATAAGTGTGTTTATATTTTAAACTCGGAGGTGTTATTGATGGGGATATGGTATTTGAGATGATGCATTTAAGCCTTTTCTTTTGAAGCAGTTGTTCTCCAGTGTCCTGCTGTAAGACATTGCCTCTGTGCTAAGCTTTTTTGTTTTGTTTGTTCTGTCATTTGAACGTTAATAAATGTCAAGTTTTAAGTACTCTTTATTTTAAGGCAACACAAGTTGTACAAAATGTGACACATGTAGCAGCTGAATTGGACTTATTTAACCATTTTTGTTCTAAGCCAGTTTCATTATTGATATTGTTTCAGGAGGAAAGCCCATGGGTATTTTTGGGGATGGTCAGTCTGTGGTACAGAAGAGAAACCCTCCTGGTGGACAGGCCATTGGTGACGGTTCTGGAGAGCGTTCACCTGGGGTAGGTCCATGATCTAGAGTGGTTTAATTTTACTGTACAATGCGAGTACAAATTTCCAGTCAGAGTTAAAGGACTAAATGAGGAAGTTTACAGAACATTTTATACACAAAATCAGAATTGGGCGTCTTTAACTCAACAATTTATATATGCGTGTCTCTACTTTTTGAATTCTGAATATGCATTGAAAAACCATTCACTATATTTTACACCAGGGGATGCACAATGGTTGTCCTCTAGGACCAGACACCTCCTGGGCTGTTTCACTGATACCATATTTTACTTTAATTGAACCGATTTAACAGCCCTCCACATCTTCAATCGGTTATTTAATGATGCCTATAAAACCTGGAGGACTCTGACCCTCGAGTATTATATTTGTACACCCCTGTTCTTGCGTTAGATAGTTCTGCACCCAGTCTACTGTCATAATGACTAAGCAGTTTGTCTCCCCTGTTTTTAATATAGGATGGTGAACATGAAAGAGCAAGCACTGGTAAGTTGTGTAACTTCCTTTTCATTTTTTTCTTTTGCAATATTTTAAACTTTTAAAAGGTTTTGTTTTGTGTTTTCTGAACTTAACTCATTGTGACCATAATATGAACAATAAACCATAGGAAGAGATCATAGAGCGTCACCCTTGCACTTGCTTGGTGCAGAAGTAACATAGTTTTCTGCAGTTCCATTTTCACCCTGTAATGCACATGTATATGTGCAGGATATGAGCAAGATACCCATAATGAGGCAACAGGATATGAATCGTCTTGGAAAAAGTGATCCCATTGCTGTGGAAGTTAGGGGTAGTTACTGATGGTCAATCTTTGTATAACTTCTTCCACCTCCAAAACCTCTAAGGCCGCTCTTTCACTACTTTACATTAGACAATGTTGTTGCCGAACAGGCTAAATGTTGTGTTGCATTTGCCTATAATTGGCCATCAGTTAGGAAGTTGACAGATGGGCTATCAAATCTCGGTCTTTTCTTCTTGGGTTTATCAGGCTAGGGTACATGTTGTTTCCTCACCTGCATTGCTCTGAGAAAGTTAGACTTCAAGTGGGAACAATTTAGACAGTCTGCTCCTGTATGTTCAATGGCGTCTGTGTGCCTTTTGTCAATTCTGTAATTTTTAGTTATTTTGCCCCATAATACTTTTATTCGTTTGGCTTCAACTACCCAGATCATGGTTAAATGCTCTTCATGCTTTAAGTGGTTAACTCTGCTACTCCCTGCTTGTACTAACTTTGTTCTCTCTTTGTAGTCCGCTATCACAAGTAGGATTTGCCAAGGTAACAGCATGCAGTCAGCTGTACCTTTCAAACAGTACAGTACTCCTACCCCCTGCTCAAATAATGTGGTTTTTATTTTATTTGTGGGAATGTGAGTTGTTCATTCTGGTAAGGACTTCTCCTTTTTTTAAGAAGACTACAGCTAACTGTTGCATTTCTGTCAACATTTGCTATTTACTGTATTTTAGTGCTTTCTGTTGTCTGGTTGTTATTTATGTGGTTTGTTTGTTTGTTTGTTCACTTCCCATACCAGTGATAGAGTACATCTGAGGAATACATCCCATCACATGGAGTTGTGTGTTTTAGAAATGGTTTGGCAATGGCTTTTTCTGCCAGTGCTTTTGAAATGGCTTTTGGAAAACCAACATACTGTAGGAAACTTACATGTGAAGGAGTCAGAATACAGTGACAATAGGTACATTTGTCATTTTTCTCCAAGCTCTAAACAAGTAGGATTTGGATAGTAATAAAACCAAATAAGCCCTGCCATTGTCTTTCATTGGTGTAATTTGCCACTGTGTATCACTCCTTTGCACCAAGTGGTCTATACACAGGAAATGGTACTGTGTCAGCACTAAACTAAACCGCTTTTATGGGATTAGTCGTTCAGAGGGACACATGTGTTCTCTCCCAGTGAGCTGTGCTGTCAGTTACCAGGAATGTGTGTTGCTGTTTGAATGCACACGTTATTGTGTACGGGGCGCCAATGGATTTATCTAGAAGACAAGTGTGCTAAATGAAGATGTCAAGATAACATTTCAGTGATTTTCGGTTGGTTTCCCAGATTGTTTGTTTGTTTATTTAGCAGTAATGATTTCAGGCCTAAGAATGGCTAGTAGAGCTTCTTGGGGTCTTTGAAAGTAGTTAGAGATGTGGACTGGAATGCTCTGTGTTTTGACACTACTCAGTTTATTCAGTTAACTTATATTAAATGTTGATCTGTGGTATGCAGTTTTTTTGGAATCTGACAATTCGTGAAATGAAGTAAGGGCACTTTATTTTTTATTTTTTAATGGTTATAACATGGCCTTGTATGTTACATTTAAATTTTTAGCATGGCTAAAAAAAATTCAGTCAAATCTGAGTAATTATTGTGGAGTTAAATTTCTTGTTCTATGTACATAGGATGAGAAAAAAGAAAAGAACTGATTGAAATAAAAATTTGGACCACTAGGAGTTCCTGTGCACTGCGATTTGATGTGCAGCACTTTCTCTCATTCTAGAGCTTCACTAATCTAGTTATTCTGGTTTCTTCTAGAAAATAATTCGGAAGAGGTTGAAGCTGTGCCGGAACTGAAGGAAGAGGCACCACAACAACCTGCAGCAGCAGCACCCACTGTAGCTGTAGCAGGAGCTGGAGCCGCCGGTCCTCCCAGCCGAAGAAACCCTCCTGGAGGCAAATCCAGTCTTATCCTGGGTTAAATTGCCTCTGCAAACCGTGTCACTATGTCTGTTCTCCCCACTCTTCTTTCTTTCTCTCTCTGTCAATGTACCCTTATCTGTGTGAGCCACAGGAATTGAATCCTGCCCATTGTTTTGTTTTTGACTATTTTCAAACATCAGAAGCACTTTATGTACGACCACCTTTCATTTCAGTTACAGATTTAATGCGTGGATTTCTAGAAGACAATAAAGATTGATATGAAAAGTCATTTTTTTTTGTTGTATCTTTACTGCGTACAAGGGTTGCATGCAATGATGGCTGTATTGTTTTGAAAAAGTACTTGGGTGTTTTGTAAAATGAATCTGCATTTCAGTAATGGATAGTCGCTTCTCGTTCAAATCTAGTTTTGTTGCTCTTTTCATTGTCACTCCTTAATGGGTTTGTTTCCTTCTCTTGTATGTATAGTAATTGCCCTTGTGACAGTCTTTGTCAATGATCCTTTGGTAATGTTTGTTTTTTGTTTGTCAGCAAGCAGCTGAGTGAACTGGGAGATCTTCAGGGTTGATACAATCTAGGTATAGCTATCCACATGCATGTAAAACAATGTCCTGAACTTGGCAAAGATTAGCAGTATAACAGCCTATTGGTTGCATCACACTGGCACATTTGTAATATGAATAAAGGTCCAGAATGGAGTAATGTTTTATTATTCCAGTAGGTGGTATCCTTGTATTGGTCTTGTGTGCAGGAGTGTTGGTTTGGAACATTTTAATTCAATGCAGGCTACTTGGCCTAAGATGTCTTGCACAAATGAGTTAAACTCGTAACTTGTACATGATCTTAGAATTTGTTAAATGGCTAGTACGATTCTCTTATGGTTAGTCCCTGTTCACTATTGGAGAAAATGACCCTCACACCATTGGTGTCAAGCTCTGCACACATCTAAAGGCTCTCTGTATCCTGTTTCGACAGGCTTCCCAAAATAGAGACTGTTAGGTCCCTCTGGTTAAGGCTTTAATGGCCTCGTACACGTAACTGAAGAACCAGTGAGCACCTCTCTTACTCTAATGTAAAACACAGGCTTTATTAGTAGCTATCATATGAGGGAGTTGGCTTGTGTTCCTACAGCTGAATATTCCTGAACTAGCAACAAAAAAAACAGATCTACTATGAGGTACAAATAGCTGTGAATGCCAACTATAACTTTAAACACTCAAACACATTAATAAATAAGCCATTTAGATTATCAATGTCTCGTAGAAACATTTGTCTGAAGTCGGTACTGATGTGAGTCAGAAAAACTATTCCCTGTTTCCCTGGTTCTCCAGCTGTGAAAGGAAGCAGGGATTGTCACAGAACATAACTTTGGCCAGCATTGTGTTGGAAGGCCGGGGAGCACAATCCCTTTCCAAGGCAATGTTTTTGAAAGGAAGACTGATCATGCATATTGGCAAAGAGTTTATAGCACTGGTGCCAAGCACAGATGAGACGATATGCATTGTGCAACACTTAAATGTGTATTTGACAAAAGGTACAATAAAAGAGGAGGCTTCTCCTGACCTTGTCTTGCTCTGAAGTGAGGAGTTGCTCTCAGTGGCTAAAATAATTGGACATGTTAAATTTCAGAAAATTAAACACAATAAAGTGAAAAACTTTGTCAATGGTTTAATACTGTGGTAGTTTTACTTGAACTCGCAGAGAATGATACCGGTCAGTATGGATTGAATGTTCTGTTCTTTTTTTTTTACTTTTCTGGCAATATATTGTTGATGAGGACGAAGAATTCAGATCTCTAATTTTAATCAGTTTTCCATAGATTTTTGAACAAACATGTTTCAGTCAAGAGACCACCAGCTGTGTAAGGAGAATGAGTATGAGCAATGATTATTCAGCACTTAGGCATTCTTGCAAGAGTTAATAAAGTCCAGACCTGCAGATGTTCATTTTAATGATCCAAGAAGGAATGCTTAATAAATAACAAAGACTGTAAAAAAGCCCTTTTAACAAAATGCTTTTGCTTTCTTTTTGATGATTATTTTTCCTTCCAGCTTTAGTTTATATATATATATATATATATATATATAGAGAGAGAGAGAGAGAGAGAGAGAGAGAGAGAGAGAGAGAGAGAGAGAGAGAGGGTATATTGCAGTAATACATTAGAAGTGTTTGAGTTAGCCTTTCATAAAACACCAGAACTTCCCAGGATGAGACCCTTGACAAATAATCAATCTTAACTAAAATCTTAATTTCCCGAGTTCAGCAGCTGTTCTTCAGTTCAAGTTAGCTGCATTAGATATATGCAGTGTAGGCTAGATTACTGAAGTGCTTTATATTAAGAACTATACCCGCTGTATTGTTATACAAGTGAATGCAAACATGTTTTGATGTGTGGGTCTCCGCTGTAATCACACGAGTTATTTTTCAGTATCTGTGGTTTACAGTTAGCTCAAAGATCATCCAGCACAAAATATGTTTTACTGCAATTAAGACAATTAAAACAAGTGGGTGATAAATACTTCATTATACTAGCTCGATTTACAAGAAGAACATGTACGTGAAAGTGAAACTAAGTAATCACACAGCTAGAATATAGCACGGCACAGACTTCGGCGAGACTCCAGAATACAGGAAGTATTTTAGCCTTTGAAACGGTGAAAACGAGAAGAAACGAAAGACTTGAAATATCTAAGGTTTGATCTAAGGTAGGTAAATGTTTCAAGTCGTTGCTTAGTGTTTGATATTTCGTGATGTACTATTGTGTATGTGATCTTCGAGTGCTGTGACTGCACTATAGCAAAAACCGACATTATCTGTACAGTGTTAGACTGGGGGCCGGACGCCGTACACTCGCTTGTTTTTTGGAAGGGTGGCATCCACTATTTTTGGTTACACTCCATCCACGTTGTTTATCTTGAATAGTAGCCTGTTTTATTTCTCCTCAACAATACTTCATCGTTTTATGTTCCTGACGCGCTCGCTTTTACTGTCTCTGCGTGTGCACTCTTGCAAAACAACGACTCCAGTTCTACAACATTGACAAACGGCACCAGGAACTGAAGTTTACTAGTAAACATCTAGTAACATTTTTTTTAAAGAATGTTATCACATAATAATAACATGTGTTGATTCAGATAAACATTTCTAAAATAAACGAAGTGAAAATTAGTACAAATATGAAAAATAGCGTTTGCTCCAAACCTGCATCGCCTCCCTACTTTCCTAGCAAGATCCCTTGATATGCTGAACATAATTACGAAATTATAATAATACAAAGCGAAATGTGTTTAATAGCATATCAGTGTTTACAAAGAAACTGCATAAGTGTTTTACTATGGGCTAATATAAAGTGATTTTGTTTGTTTTAACCGTTGTACACATGTAGCTCTTTTTACATTTTAAGCCAATGTTATGAATTGAATGATTACAAAATATCAGTTAAAAAAACAAAACAAAACAATTAGTTTACTTTCTGATAGTGTTAACATGTTTCCAACCGTCCTGCTGGGATCCTCTTTAAACAGGCTAATCATGTTTTATTTTGTGTTTTAAATATTTTATTATTAGATATTAGAATATTCAATATTTTGGAGAAGATTCTATCTGGCTTGGCATGCAGCAATAATACGTCTTCTATTGCATGTATGCTATTAGCGTGTAGGCTATATTGTGCTAATTTTGAGGAATTGTAAGAAATGAGTGCCTTATGCTTGACTGTGGTGTGAAAGGATAACATTGTGCCATTGAGATGCGCTATAATGTGCTGATGCCATACTTTCTGTTTTGTGGACGAAATATCTTTGTTCTCCAGTTGTAAATAATTGTCTAATTGGGGGCACCAGGAGATGTGAATAGTCAGATTATTTTCCCAAATGGTTTCATGAGCTCTGTGCCAGGTCACAGCCAGCTTCCAGCATGCATTTTGATTGTTAAGCCTTTGTGCAAGATGTTTTCTTATGCTTATATTTGTACATGATATCAGTCGACAAATAAATACAACACACAATGAAGAGGTCAAACTCGTTTACCTTCAACGTTTTCAGCATGTTTTTGTTATTCTTGCTTCCGTGAGGTACAGATCCTTAAGTAAGAGGGTGTGTTTTATTATGTACATTCATGTGCCCACATATTACTTTGCATTGGCAAAATCCAGCATTGCAGGCTTCAGACACATCCATGACTAAACAAGCCTGTATTCTCTGTCCATTCTCCTAGTGTGGGTACAATTAATATGCATCATGGAGCAGGGCAAAAGTGAAAGCAGATTATTTAAGGCTTTTATTGTTTCAAGAGGGATTTTTTGGAAAACCCCTGTCCTTCTGGGTCAATAAATTACAGGCTGGGCATGTTTGTTGCAGGGTAGAATGTTGTATAATAAAAACACTGAAGCCAGGACAGTGAAAGAAAACTGTAAACAAGGCTGCATTTCTAATTCTGTATCTTCGAGTTTCACATTCTCCATCGCTGCTGTAAATCAAACCAACTACCAGCGACCTGTGGCTTCTTTAATGAGAAGAGAAAAATTTAGGAAGCAAAAAAATACGACAACAAAGGCAGTGCAATTTCGAAATACTTCCTTGATTCACAAGCAGCAAACCTCGTGAATTACAAGAAGTGCAAACCTATCTCTTCCTTATGGGGTGCAATAGCAACTCGGTGATACAGTAGACCAAAGGCACCTCCTGTTTACTTATGTTTCCATTTAGTTGTCACGGAATATTTGTTTGTTGAAGAGCATGGCACTGTGTGACGTCTCTGCTTTGTTTGAGATTTTTTTGCCCAGTGTTGAATGTGTCCACTGTAGCGACCTTTTCACAATGCTTTGCACAATACGCATTCCTGTGGCTGTTACTGGCAAACATTGGAATTCCAGGAACACTGGAAGAAGTGTTGTTGATATACAGTACAGCTACTGCGATGGAATAGAGGGGGAGCCAGTCATGCTGTAAAGATGAGACCAGACCATGTTTTCAAATTGTAACAACATTTATGAGTTCCATATACCCACAATCCATTCTACATTGAACATTATTGTTTAGCTACAATATGTTCCACTAGTATTAACAGAGATATGCAGTTGATTAGATAACCTGAACCCCTGGAGAGACAGCCTCTGGCATTCATCGATGGTCCACGATGATCTGGGAGGTACTGGAGCTTCTCTACCTGTGTCGCAACCATGCCTGGTATTTATACTATACATATACTCAGGACATACATAATGACTACAGTCTGTTTCTGTTATCTTACTAATTATCAATAGAAATTACCCATTCAGCTGTTACTCCATTCAAGTGCAACCAGCCACTAACCACCTTATTTTACAAGGTTACTGTTGTTAACTGTTTACCATATTTTCCTTTCCCACACATACTGGGATGTGCATATGCAGTGGGCTACGCTTTGTGAAACTACTGTAGGGATTAAATAAAATAACATGTGTTTGGCAGTGTCTTAATGATCTGAAATACTGTGCTGTAAATGAGTGGGTTGCTGTTCCACATAACAAATACCATCCGTCACCCCCCCACGAGAGTAGAATCTGGCCAAAGGGTCTATGCTATGGAAGATGCATTTACCATCGATTGCCCTGGTTTGCCATGTTTCGAATATGCTTTACCATACCTCTCGGGGCTTTACATTGCTAATCTATGCTTTACCATGCTTCCACTCTGCTTTATTACACTTTGCTATGCTTTTGCTAGCAATCATTATAATCACGTTATTGCACTCCCTGGAGGTTTTCAGAAACACACTGTAGATGTTTGGTCTCCAGCTCATGGCCACATATTAACAATCCAAACTGTGTTAGTATTTTGATCCGCCTGTAACATGTGCTGCTGTTTCAGCAGAATAATGAATTTAACCTTTTTTTATTGACAGCTCAAAGCTAAGGAAGATCAAAGCCCTAGAAATGGCTGTGCCTGACATGCTGATGTACTGGGCTATTGGAATAGCTGCAATCCAAGCGGTCTACAGCAAAGAGAGTAAGAAAAGAAAACTTTCAATTTCTATCACATGCATTTCTGGAGTTAAATTCACCTAGTGGAACACAACCGTATTGAGTTTTGCAAATAATCAATTATTTTCTATTTTGACAGAATTTATTAAAGTGGAGTGTGATCCTGAAAGCCAGGGGGTATATAGCCAGGACGCAGTGCTGAATTGCAAAGTGGTGACCGTCAAGAAAGACATCCAAATTCTCAAAATGATTTGGTGCAAAGTGGAGGCTGACAAATGTGTTGACAAAACAATGCTGACGTTTGAAAATGGGAAATGGTCAGCTAAAGATGCACGTTTCACTAGTGCCACACTGAAGTTGAATGAGAAACTGCTGAGTGTATCGCTGCTGGTGCGGAGAACCCAGGTGTCTGATCAAGGGAGCTATCGATTCATCATAAGCACTGACATTGGCCTTGACAGAGGAAACACCATCCTTAGGGTTACAGGTGCGTTACAGTGTCTAGAGTTGCTGCTGTAGATCAGGATTGAAGTGTAGATGAGCACTCTTGTCCAATTGAATGTTGTTATTAATAGGCTAATTGGAAAATAATTCAGCCTGTTCAGTCTGGCTTATGATTGTGCAGGATAACACTGCCTATATTTTCTTTTCTTTTAATTGAATGCAGCTGGAGTTTATTCAACAGCACTGAATGCTTAAGGCATCCTTT
>NC_054590.1:1172270-1197270 GCF_017654505.1 Polyodon spathula
GTGGGAGAGACAAATCAAGTATGAAAAATGGAACTACTTTAAGTAGCTGCGAGGCAATGCTGTTCATACCCTGGCATGGCATCAATTAAAGAGGCTAAAGGCGTGTTGTCTAATCTAGGGCAAGCCCAGAAAACGCATTGAACACCTCTTTGTATTCAGAGCAAGCTGTCAGACAGAAACCAGATACAGGTGCCCTGGATACGTTTTCACAACCCTTAACACTCCAGAGGTAAGTATTCCTCTGTGAGCTCCACCCACACTATAGAACCCTGCGTTTCGAAAGAGCCCTTTTGTAATGTGATGAAAGTTAAGAAAACTTCTATTTTCAACAAGGAAAGAAGAAGCCATAGCCAACATTATGTTAGTCAGATCTACTGTCAACGCTTTTAAAAAACAAAAAAACAAAAAAAAAAACCCAGTCAGATCCAATAGTTGCTTGTCCCTTTAGGTTCTCACCAAACAGGTTTGACGGAGCTCCACTTGTCAGAGTGGCAGGAGAGGCTTGTGTTGGCAGGCTCTTTGAAAGCCGTGTCCTGCAGTGACCGTCTGCGATCGCTGAGGAGCGGACTAGAGAAACGTGGGTGCAGCTGAGCAGTGAGCAGCAACATTAATCCTTGAGGTCCCGCTTCATCTCCGCGCCGTATGTTTACACACGCAGTCAGAAATCAAAATAAAATAAAAATATAAAAGGAAACTTTTGTTCTTCTTCAGATAGATAAAAATATTTCAGGACCGAAAGTGTTAAACACTCAGTGAGAGACTCGGTTTAACTAGTTGACAAGCGCTGCTACAGAATGTCATTTTCTCAGATTGTAGAATCTCATATTCATAGTGTGGTCTTCTTAATAACTTTTTGTTTTTTTATTTTTTTTAACTAACATTTTAAGACAACTGGGAACAAGAGAAATCCAAGTTCTTTTTAACATTTGAGAGTTCAGGCTTTTTCAGCAGAACAAAACGGAGCAAGCTTTCAATGGCTTTAAAATGCTGCCGTTGTGTGCTAAGTTTTAGATGCTAGCTTATTTTGCCTGCAGTTATGTTTTTTCTGCATGGTCAGAGTTTTGAATGTTTGTTTATTTTTTGCATCTGGCCCTAGAGAAAGGGTTAAGGAAAGGGAGACAAGCATCCGTCACGACAGTCTAAAATCCATCGGGGGCTGCAGAAATCGAACGTCCACATACCCAACACACATGCACCCCAGCACCTGCTCTGGTGAACAGTGAGAGTTGCCATGGTGACAGGTATGTTGTTGTTAGCAGTAGAGGTGATGGACAGACACATTGCTAAACACAGCAACTTCCTATAAAAAGCTGTGAAAGAGATAGAGTCCCTTTTTTTGGAATATTGTTGAGGTGCCCAGAGCTTTGCATTGCTCTTTAAAACTAAAACGAATCAAGTATGTCCCATGCAAGCAGCCGTCTGATTGTATACTCGTCTTTGCCAGTGTTTTATATACCAACTTATTTGTACAGATTTGAGAACAGAACTAATTAGTGTTGTGTATTTGTCTGCATAATGTTCAGGGCAGATGGGCAATACAATATTTGCTGTTGATTTATGTGAGGCACTGTTTATTTATTTATTTCTTGCCACCATTAGGAAATTGCCAGCTGAATCCAAAGTGATGCTAAGTCCCATTTGTTCTTGGTATCCATCCCATTTGTTTTATTTTTTTCAAGTTGATATTGTAAAGCAGATATCCAGCCAACTGGCACCTGGATTGTATTATATTCTGAGGAGGGAAACAGTGAGCAGACAGCTTGATGCAGTGGTGTTGCAATACAAGTGCTAGGCAGTGTTAGCTGATGAAGTGGATGTGGATGTCAAGGTATTTTTATTAGCCCTGTGTGGAAGAAGACTTCTCCTCCGGTCCCGTAGCGATGTTTTGATGCTGCTGCTTTCTGTTTTTATGGAGCCCCGAGCCAGCTTATGTTCCAGTGTTTACTAGAACCAGTGTTGCTTGACTCTTACATCTTACTGGACTGAGTCCAGCCGCTGCTTTCTCTGTTGAAGAGAAAACGCAACATTGGCGTTTGTTCTGGCATCGGCTTTTCCATTCTCTTTCTGTTCAAACTGGATAGCTTTTTTTTTTTTGTTTGTTTTTTATTTCACTTGTTCATGGTTGTTAATCAGCTGCAAAATGACTTAATTGTCAACTTTTGGTAATTTAGTAAATATTCTAATCTTATCTAATCTAACCCTAATCTTAACCCTAACTCTAACAAACATGTTGAGACAGTAAGCAGAACCCCCTCACTAATGAAGCTGGAGAGAGCGAAGGTGAGGGTGAACAATGTCTTAAGCAGAAGAGAAATATCCAGCGATAAATGGGGATAGTACTGCTTACAAGGAGTGTGCGTTGATATTGGGGTGGGCTGGAGATGAGTGGGACCGACCAGTGAGTCGGTCTCACTCATTGTCAGATTTGTCAGAGTGATCGTTGTATTGTGTTGTATAGGAATAAACAAGATCCACAGTTCAGGGTGGAGTGGAAATGACTGAAGTCTGTCATTGTGTACAGTAACGTTACACTGTATCAGTTACATTATCCCTAATGCTGCTGTGTTATCAGTCAGAGGTAATAATGGCAAACTGATTAACTAGTCCTGTACAGCAGCACCTGGTACAAGATGCTTCCTTCCATTGCCTGTAACTTTAGCAAACACAGATCTGCTGTTGCTGTGACTGGCTTGTTTGCTGACAGTTCAAAAGGTATGTTTGCTTTTCAGGATTTCACAGGTTCACACCGGGTGGTACTCACTGCCACCTGCTGCTAGTGCTGCACAAGCAGATTATTTGATTATTCAGATTAAGCTGTCCGCAGAAATCAGGCGCTGACGATCAGGAGAGGCTCATTACTGTTGAGCGGGCCAGTTTGCCATGGGTTTGTGGTGATTGCTGCTTTTCTTAGAATATCAATCCAGTCAGCTGTTTCCTCCCTCGTTTTACTTGGAATGGTAAATTAGCCCGAACAACGATGACCGTCCCCTGTGGGGAGCTCAGTCTGAATAATCGTGTGATCGGTCTGTGCAGCTATAAGTATTCCATCACAAAGACGCTGGGACGGGGATCGCAGGCGGGTTATTGTAGTGATGCCGAAAATACGTGAAGTGACCAGCGTATTGTTAGTGAACTGAGCCCTTTCTCCCAGATTCAAGATTATCACAGCCGTTCAAATGCGAATGAAAGTGTTGTATCATGCCGGCTGGTTTTTGAAAGTCAGGCTGCACTGGATGTATATATATATATATATATATTTTTTTTTTTAAATGTTATTTGTTATTATACAGCGGCAATAGCGTTTTCTTGGATCTCTGTGCAGGCATTTAGTGTTTTTTCTTCTCTGCAGTAAATCACGTCTCTTAGATGGCGCAGTGTTTCCTGCAAACAGATTCATCTGGCAGCAAGCAGGCTGTTGGAGTTGTAATAAGCACACTCGCACCGCTCATTTCAGTTCTGCTGCGGGACTATTCCTTTCCTTTGCAGGTGCTGCTTCCTCTTGGCTCAGCTGTTGATCTTTTTCATATTGCAAACTTTTTCTTTATGCTCTCATTTTATTTTGCTTGCTTGCTTTGTTTGCCTCTCTGTCTATGCTGGAGCAGTGGTCTAATCATTTTCATGGTATAAATTACCAGCCCCGATTCCCAAAAGCCCCAGAAGCTGCAGACTGCTGTCAGTCCCACAGTTTGCAGGCTGTTAGCCAGGTCCAAGTGTAGTTTTTCCCACCATCCAGAAGTAATCCCCTTTTTATCCCTAGCCACATGTGTGCAGAAGATATCTGCAGAAGCAGATTTGCACCCAGCTGACTCTCTGCTCCTGTTCCATTCAGTCAGGAGGCTCTGCAGTTCTGGTTATAAGTGGTTGATCTAAACGGGCTAAGTGGCGCATTGGGCTAAATTCAGGGATAGGAATTTGAATCCTTTTAGAGCTTTTCTATTTACAGTGACCTCAGATCTGCATACTTGAGCTTCATGCTCTTAATATACGTTTCTCACCTGTTTATTATTACATTATGCATGCTCTGTTAGATTCGCTGTTGCTGTTTCTTGTTCTTTAAACGATGTGCCACGCTTACTGCAGTAGATGCATGCTTACATGTCCAACAACGATCTAAGCAGAAACACGAATTGCACTAAACACACGCAACAGGCCGTTGAACAGGTGAGGAATTGAATGTTTAGAGCATGCAGGTGGCATGTACTTTCAAGCTCATTTCTAGTAAAATGTGGAAAATGTCAAACCTAAGGTTTTAAGCTGAAGCAGTAATTAGAGCAGGAGGAGTCCAGCAACAACAGGGTGTCTATTAATGCCAGTCAGAAGGTAACAATAGATGAGCTGGTATGAGGGTGTGAGTGGGTTTCCTGCATTGTTAGGAGGATGCGCTGGCGAGCATGACTTGGAATTCTTGTTGTTTGCGAGGGCCAAGTCCTGGAGAAAAGCTTAACAGGCTTGCTGGCTGCAACCTGACACTCTCACACACAGAATGAAATGTAAATTAAAAACAAAAATACGAAACACTAAGACCCCACAAGTGCATTAGCATTTGATTTCAAGAGGTGTGGTTTTTAGATCTATTCAAACAAACTCGGAGTCTGCTTTATTAAATACTTGGGGTATTTTTCTTCTCCGCGCTGGTGACTCGTGTACAGTAATTGTGTGTACATGCCATCTACAAGCCTGATGAAGAGTCAGTAATACAGCAGGAGCAATGAGCTGGGATTGAAATCAGTACTGGTGTATAGCTCACCGGCCTCGTACTAAGCAGACAGGGTTGTGACTGCTGAAGACTCAGTGTAGGCTGAAGTGTTCAAATGAGATCATGCTGCTTTTTCATGACATAGTTAGCAACACCAAAGCAGCAACAAGAACAGCCCTGTTCGGGGAGAAAGAGAGTCTGTGATGTTGGCATGGAAACGATTATTCTCAATCCTGAGGCCGCTAGAACAACACTGCCGTGCCGCATTACTGCCAGTTAGGGGCATGGCTTTCATAACGAGTGGGGACAGTAGGTGCTGTTGGGTTCAATGAAATGAAATGCCTTGCATGTTTTGTGTAAATTGCTGCACTTCATTGTTGGAGGAGGTTGGTCGCATGGCAGGAGTCCAAGCCCGGAATTATTTTTTATAAAAATGAATCAGATTTTTCGGCAACAAAAACCAACACCCAACTAAATGACTTTTTAGTTGGAAACATTCCCAATAAGTGGCAAGCAGGCTGAAGGAATACTGCAAGAGAAACCTGCTGTAGGGTGTGTTTTCACTCATTTTAAAGAAAAGCAATCGACTTTAGCAAGCCAGTGTTGCATTAAACCATTTGTGCTGTTTCTAAAAAGTGTAATAAAATTAATTTGTAAAGTGAACTGTGAACAAAAAGATCCTCATTTTCTGCTTCATTGAACCATTGTGTCATGGTTGCTTAAGCAGATTTTAAAAAGTTATAATTTTGTTAAACTTAGGTAAGCAATAAAACACCTGTGGCTGTCTAAAGTTTTTATTTGTTTTTCGGTCCTTTAGAAACAGGTTAAAGACAGTTATGTGGTTATGGCAGAGCTCTGTGTTGCTTTCTTAGGAAAAGACTGCTTCTCTGGAGGTAGAAGAGAATGGATTTTGCGCTAAGCAGATGGTGTGTGTAGTTCTGCATCAGAATGCTCTCAACTTCTTCGATCACATACTATTCGAAACGTTTGTCATTACATTTAATTAAGAGTCTATTTCTATACCTAGGACCTAGACGGCAGTCTGTACCAGCCTGAATGGATGTGGCATTCGAAGGCTGACCAGACCCCTGGTTGCCTTTGACACACAGAGCTGTTGCGGGTCTCCTCTGTGTTTCTGTCTTTCTGTTTCTCTGTTGACAAAAACAATCCGTGGGTTCAGTCTGACATTTAACACACTGGCAAGAAAAGAACATGCCAGGGTTTCAGCGTTCCTCAGGATGTTCTGAGTCGTTCTCTGTATTACTCAGCTGGGAGAGTAATTTTCATTTTGAGTGCCCTTGCTATTGTATTGTGTTGGCAGTCATTCCCAGCGCTTCTGGGTTCTGTTCCTCCAATATTAGACTCCCTTTACCTGGCTCTTTATGTCCCTGTATATGTTTACATATATTTGACCTTATGTTTTTTCTGAGTGCTGACTGTCCTGCTGCCTTGGCTCCTGTATAATGCCAGGCTGTGTCCTCGCTAGTTTCTAGATTATTGATCTCTGTACCAGAGCAACTATGATAGACTCTTCACCAACCTGTGCAGCAGCTGAGAAGCTTTGTGTTCCTCGTTGCTCTGCAGCAGAGCAGCGAGTTGAGACCAGCTGTGAAATGTCAACATCGTGTTTGCTAGTGGAGTGGAAATTCGCCTGCCACGTCTCTTCCACTGGAATGACTGTCAGTGATTGACAGACCCCCCCCTCCCCTTGTCTGGTCACTGCTAATGGAATTTGAAATGAATAAATTAGCAGGGTTGATTTGCTGTTTCTCACAGGTGTGCAGTCCCTTGAGAAGCTGAGACTACCCGCGTCATCCTGTTGCCAGGGAAACAAACTCAAGCGTGCCGATGTCCCCAGCAGGAGCTGAGCTCAGTGACAGATTCTGTGCCAACAGGACTGTGCCTTCAAGCTTGGTGGCAGGGAGCCACACGTCATCCATAAACACAAGCAGCCTGTTTCACAGCCCCCAGTTAGCACTGATCTTAGACTAGCTCCCATACCCATCGGAGACTGTGAAACCAGCCTCTAGTCGTGATACACACCACCCAGTCAGTATATCACGGGTGTCGGTCCAAGAAACAGGGTGTCTGTAGAAAAGCAAATAGGCTAACAAATAAATACTGTACAACCACTCCCTCGTTTTATCGGGGGCGTCAGGGTCCAATATAAGTCCTCTACGCAACCCGCTTTTTCTCATTTTTCGTATAAAAAGCAGCACACCGTTTTATTTCGCACTGCAGAGGGTAATTGCTTCTCATCAACTTCAGTCTCCAATTAATTTCATGAGTCTTCCTCTCATTTCTCAAATGCACAAACCTGCTGCATTGAAAGAATCCATTCCTAACGTAGGAGGCTTGTTATGCTTGTTGCTAGGGAGCTGACTGCCTTGTGATTCGCTGCCACACGTGAACACCTTGTTGGCTAAAACAAAAACCGCTTCAACAAGTAGATGTTTAAGTTGCTTTGTGTTATTGTGCGACGCGTGTGTATATGACAACAGTACGATATTAATGCTTTGTTTTTAATTGTTTTGTATATTGTTGTTTGTGCAGTACAAAATAAAACAAACACTAATTGTAAGTGCCTGTGTATATTGCAGCTAAGGCATGTGCAGTTAGACATAAAAATGGGGAGCCAACCACAGAATAGCGAGGGGTGGGTGTACAATATGGGTAGCATTATTAAAAATAAACTTGACACATTCCATTTTAAATTTCAATCATGAATTTCACTTCATAAATAATCTAGAAATACCAGCTCGTTAAGTTATTTGGCAAGTGTATTTGTATATTAGACAGATGCAGCTGTACATCTTTTGATCACCGCATATGAAAAAGTTATTTGATGCTTCTGTAGATCTCTCAAGTCTTCTTGTATAAATTGATGTAGTCCATGATTGAAGTGTCCTACAGTTATTGGTCCGTACTGTAAATAATCTGTATAATACTTTTCAGTTTTCTGGTGAGCCCTGGGCTGTGATGAGCTACTGTCAGGAGTGCAGGTGAATCGAAGGTTTTTGCTCCAGCCTCCGAGACTTCAAAGCAGACAGTCATGTAAACTCATCTCTCGAGTAATCGTCGCTCCTCCCTGCTAATTGCAGTGCGCTGTAAGCACTGCCAAGCTAGACGCCGCCGCTGCAGCGCAGAACATTCAAGAAGGGATATTGATTGTATGGAGCTATCATTGCTACATTGTGATGTTCATTTACAAAACACATGGGTATAGTACTTGAAGGAGGTAGGCACTGCTGCTGAATCACCTGATGTGGTTTTCTATAACTAACGAGCAGTTCACATGGCTTATTATATGATTTAAGGTTGCCATCCAATTAAAGCAAGCTGTCTAATCCAGAGAAATGAATTCCCTTTGAATCATCTTTGCTGAAACCCTAAGGCTAGCTGCTCAGTTTTCCAGCTTAATAAATAAGCAGTTTTGGGGCAGTTTCTGATCTTGAGGTTAAGAATTACTGAAAGCGAGTCAGTATTCTGAGCCATCTTTCTCTTTCGTGTATGAAACACAGTAATACTGGGAAAGCGATTTCTGAATACTGAGAGGACTGCTGTACATAATCCTCTGCTACATGATGTCTGTGTCATCCAAGCGAAGGCACATTACTGTAGTGCAACCTAAACTAACCCGGACTGTAGTAAAATGTGTGCGTTGTTTCCATTGCTGTGTGTTCGGATCACTGTTTGCATGTAAACATAATGAATGATTTGTTCACCCATTTTCCAGCTAGGTTATACAGTGAACAGAGTGGAATCTTGTTGTTTTTGTTTTCAGATAAGAAGTTAATTGCTTCGTTTTTTTTTACCCCCAATGACATCGCTGATGCAAGCGGCATGTGACAGGCCTTGACAGAGCCCAGCTGTTGCACAGACAGCATCCACAGCTTAGCCTCCTACTCTCAGGGCTGCGATGCACTGGGACTTTGAAAGGGTTCAAATTGAAGCGCATTTGTTTTTGTTAAAGGGTTTGATTTAACATTTCTTTTTTAACCATTTCCTTAACTTTTTAAATAATCCTTTTGATTTGGGTCTCTGCAGAACTGTAATAATTTCTCTGCATCTGAATCCCTCATCTCACCCCACAGAATCCTAATTGCCAGCTCCTTTTTGAACGTTTCCTGTTTGTAAAAGAAATCGCATGCAATGCAATGACCTTTAAACCCCCCACCTTATCATGTTACAGTATTTCTTTGACCTAAGTACTCAAAAAGGATATTCAAGTACAGCACAGTTAGAATTATTACATTTCAGTTCAATTTAAAACATTCCCATTTGAAGCTACTTACCCAAGCAGTATAAGGTAATGGCTTGTGGTAGAATTTGCATCACAGTTTGTTAATCAAATGTGTAAAACCTGTTTATCTTAGCTGTAGGTCAGTAAAAGGGTACCGCTGTACTGGTAGGATAATTAAAGCAGCATTTGCCTAATGTACAGTTTGCTTAGCCAAAGGATCAAGTCCTAATGTGAGTTAGGATTCTACGTTTGTATATTCTTCTAGCATAAATTAGGCAGGCGAGTTAGTGTTAATATATGTGTGTGTTACAGTGATCTAAAAGTACATGAAATTACTGTATGCAAATACTTTTTTTAATTTTATAGCACCTACAATATAGTCTTCATTCAAACAATCTTTTTTTTTTTTTCTTACTCCAGTTCAATTGATGACAACATTTTATACAGGCTGGTCTTCACTTCTCCTGTGGGGTAGTGATTCTGGTACTCTCCACTCCAACAGCTCGCTGTTTCTCTGAGATCATGGCTTACCTCATGAACTTTGTCAAACTGTTTGCATCACAAGCACTGTTCCAGAAGTGTCCTTGTTGCTGTGTTGAGCGCAGAGCACTGTTCCAGCAGTGTCCTTGTTGCTGTGTTGAGCGCAGAGCACTGTTCCAGCAGTGTCCTTGTTGCTGTGTTGAGCGCAGAGCACTGTTCCAGCAGTGTCCTTGTTGCTGTGTTGAGCGCAGAGCACTGTTCCAGCAGTGTCCTTGTTGCTGTGTTGAGCGCAGAGCACTGTTCCAGCAGTGTCCTTGTTGCTGTGTTGAGCGCAGAGCACTGTTCCAGCAGTGTCCTTGTTGCTGTGTTGAGCGCAGAGCACTGTTCCAGCAGTGTCCTTGTTGCTGTGTTGAGCGCAGAGCACTGTTCCAGCAGTGTGCTCGTTGCTGTGTTGAGCGCAGAGCACTGTTCCAGCAGTGTCCTTGTTGCTGTGTTGAGCGCAGAGCACTGTTCCAGCAGTGTCCTTGTTGCTGTGTTGAGCGCAGAGCACTGTTCCAGCAGTGTCCTTGTTGCTGCGTTGAGCGCAGAGCACTGTTCCAGCAGTGTGCTTGTTGCTGCGTTGAGCGCAGAGCACTGTTCCAGCAGTGTCCTCGTTGCTGCGTTGAGCGCAGAGCACTGTTCCAGCAGTGTCCTCGTTGCTGCGTTGAGCGCAGAGCACTGTTTCAGCAGTGTCCTTGTTGCTGCGTTGAGCGCAGAGCACTGTTTCAGCAGTGTCCTTGTTGCTGCGTTGAGCGCAGAGCACTGTTCCAGCAGTGTCCTTGTTGCTGTGTTGAGCGCAGAGCACTGTTCCAGCAGTGTCCTTGTTGCTGTGTTGAGCACAGAGCACTGTTCCAGCAGTGTCCTTGTTGCTGTGTTGAGCACAGAGCACTGTTCCAGCAGTGTCCTTGTTGCTGTGTTGAGCGCAGAGCACTGTTCCAGCAGTGTCCTTGTTGCTGTGTTGAGCGCAGAGCACTGTTCCAGCAGTGTCCTTGTTGCTGCGTTGAGCACAGAGCACTATTTCAGCAGTGTGCTCATTGCTGTGTTGAGCACAGACTCTGCTGTTGTGGAGTGGGTGAACCTCAGCAACGCTGTTTGCTTGTACTGTACCTTTCTCCTGGTCTCAGCTGTTATAGGCTGTATGCAAATATAGAGAATGTTACCTAACACATCAGGCTCTACCATGTTTTCGAATATGTTTTATTTCCTTACAATTGCAATGTGAACTCTAAACAGAAAGATACAGTTCCAATGTGGTGCATTGCAATAGGGGGGTGCAGCTATATGTGACAGGGGATCCCCCATACTGGGCGTGCTGTTTGCATTGCAGGTTAATCAGTAGCTGCTGTGGCTTCTGCTTTGTAACACTCCTGTGTCTGTGGGGTTGGGCCAGGAAAGGAGTAATTACGTCTGTTAATGTTTACCTGAACGTTAGCTATTGGTGAAAGCCCTTTACTGTACACCAAGTTAATATTGAGCTGTTAGGCAAACCGTGTGCTGGTCACCTCCTTTTTTATCTTTATATCCAGAAAGCCACGCATTTCTGGAGAATGGTAAGGCTGTACTGTTCCGTTTCCTTTTTTACCTTCAGTTTTTGGTTTCGTTGTAGTGTTTTATATTTCTTGTATAATCTACTTGTGGAAGGTATGTAGGTATGCTTTTTGCTGTCTTCCTAGAATATCTGAACTTGATTTTCATGGTAAAATAATATAATTAAATACACAGAAGGTTCATTCTGTCAAGGAAAACGTTTTATGTTTTGAGTTAACGTCAACAGAAGGCCATTGTTTCTGATAGAAATGCTTCAGATCAAGTCACAAATAATTAAAATAAATGTACAGCCACTTGTTGTTTGTGGGTGAAGTGATACATATCAAATGCAGCTATTTTCAAATTACATGTTTTTGCCGTCGGCTCTGCTGATAATTAAATGACTTAGAAATGAAAAATACACATCAGATAAGAACAGCAACACCACTCTCTATCTCTGAGCCCTGTACATTTGATCATGAGTAAGGTAGAAGTTACAATCACTGATGGATGTGCCACGTACTGTATGTACCCAGAATACAGTAAACCTTTTTTGTTTTACTATGTGGAGCTTGGCACGCCGCTGGCCTAGCCATTGTGAATTTCGGAGGTCAACAAGATGTCTTATTTTAGGGAATCACTGCAGACAGAGATCTGCGAGTCCAGCACAGCCGCTGACAATGGGGTCTCAGTTAATGAACCGGTAAAGATTACTTTCAAATGCAGTGCCTGCTGAATCAAAACACACCCACTCTTGTGTGGCGATTGGGATAAAGATAACACAGTGGACTGCTCTGACACATGTATGTGTAGTTGCTGGATGCAGACCACATTACATTATATGGACTTTGTATTTTTTGTTAGAGATAGTGGAGAGGTAGGCGAAGGGAGCAATGCATCCACTAGTTTTTTTTTTCTCTGACTAGCTCTCTGTCTGACAGCCTCTGACAGGTGTCTGCTTGTACTGAGAGCTGCTAATGAAAATCTGAAGAGAAGGCACTGCAGCAGCAAAGAAGGCAGGGTGTACTGATGGGAATGCAGCTTCTGATACAGGGAAGGAAACAAGACTCCTGTTGCATAGCATTCATCCACTCCAGATATTAATACGAGCTTGATTAGCCACAGTGGGACAGTAACAAACTCAGGTGTGTCTTATTAAACTCATAGTAAAACCAGAAATGGATCAGTCTGCTATGCAATGGGAGTCTTATTTCCATCCCTGTGTTAGCAGGGTGGGTGATGTGAGCCTCAGTAATGACATCAGCTGCTTTCAAGGAATGCCATACAGTAGTTAGAGCTGCTCTTCCATGCAGCCTGCTTTGCAAGGTGTAAAATCACGCCTGTTTGCATTCTGCAATCCCAGCTGTTGTTTTTTTTAACAAGACACACCTGCCAACAGAGAGATCAATGCATATATTCCAAGCTTTATAGTCGAGATCAGTTTGGAAACTCTTCACGTACCAGCGGACTGTTTTGAAAGGGCTTTGCTTTCTTTCTTTTTTTTGCTTTATTCGCTACTACTGGCTGCTGATTTGCTGCATGGTTCAGGGGCATGAGATTTAATTTGCATAATCTTGTTAAAATAAGGGGATGATAAAGACATGGTGGTTTGAGGATGTTGGTGTAACATGGCATTCCCCCTCGGCACTGTGTGTGTTTAATAGGACACGTTGCAGCACATATTAGGTTTTATAGCCATGTTATTTCTAGACACATTCTGTTAGGATTCACACAGGTGTTTAGGCAGTCACTGAGGGCTAGCTTGGATATAAAATGTATTATCATGATTCCCAGCCCTCAGCATTTCAAAACGCATCTTAAGCAGAAGGGACTGTGGCAGACGAGAATCAGAGTAACCTGCAGTGCCTGAGTTTCCTGAACACAAGCCAGGTCTCGGGTTTTGTGTGGAGAAATTCTGGCACCCCCAAAAGATTCCAAATAACCAGCCAGCCAGCCAGCCAGCCAGCCAGCCAGCCAGCCAGTGCCTTGCAGATTTCCATTGAGCAGCTGATTCATGCAGCTGGTTCTGTTTTCTCGCCACCTTTTTAAAACCAGACCAAAAGGATCCAGAGGAGAGCTCAGTTGTGTTGCTTGACTCAACATGTGCAAGATTGTAATATCCATCTCCTTTTCTTTGCCTAGCCAAAGAGATTGAGAGAGGAGTGAAAGTCTTGCTATGTGAAGCTGCTCTTTTATAATTGTGTGCCAAGATGATTACTTTAAAAGGCATGTCATTTTAGTGATGTTTTTATTGAATAATTGAGCCTAAAAGCAGCTGTCTGTCATTCTTTTGAAAGCCATCATTTTAGCCCAGCAGTAGACAAGTTTCACGTTTGATTCGTACTCTCTTCATTTCTTTGTCTCTCTCTCTTTATTTTTTTCTGCAGACTGTGACACATCTGTAGGACTGCAATGACAAGTCCGAGCAGTAGCCATGCAGAAAGAACAGGTGCAATGTCCTCGAAGCAGCTGGCCACCCCCAAACTGCAGGTCAAGCGCTCCCACTCAACAGAGACCATCACCATCCACTTCTCTGCCTTTGGGAAGGAGGAAGAGGAGGAGGAAGAGGAGCTGTACAGAGATTCTTCCCCTGAGGAGCTGGGCAACCAAAGCGTTGTAACTGCCCTCGAAGCCAAGGAAGAGCTTCTGTTTGAGCATGATCCCAATACCTCAGCTAGCGTGGCTGTCCTGCCACTACCCTCCTCTTCAGCAGCAGCGGTGCCAAGCGAGTTCTCCACCTTCCCATCCGTGCCACACGTCTCCAGCACAGCTGTGGCCATGTTGTCGCCATCGCCAGCCCACGTGATCTCTTCGGCCAGCTTGGCGGGCTCGTCCTGGCCTTCGGAACACAAAACAGCCACTGCCGCCACCGCCGTGAGCACTTTATCATCCTCCTCATCCTCCTCTTCCTCCCCATCGAAATCGGCGGTCCTCTCCTTCGGCACGCCTGTGTCCACCCTCCCCAGCACCAAGCCCTTCATGAGCCTCGTCAAGTCTCTCACCTCTGACGTGGAGCCCACAGAGCCCGCACCCACGCTGAAGCACCGGCACCTGATGAAGACACTGGTAAAGTCCCTGTCCACCGACACCTACAAGTCGGATGCGGACTCTGTGTCGTACCGCTCGCCCGACTCCCGGCTGAACCTGCACCTCTTCAAGCAGTTCACCCAGCCCCGCAGCACAGGCGGGGACTCTAAGACCGCCCCCTCGTCCCCCCTCACCTCCCCCTCGGACGGACGCTCCTCGTTCTTCAATGTGACCGAGGTGGAGGCCAGGATCGAGGACACCAAGAGGCGCCTCTCAGAGGTGATCTACGAACCTTTCCAGCTCCTCAGCAAGATGATGGGCGATGAGAGCAGCAGCAGCTGCAGGCCCAAGGCGTTGTCTTCGAGCGCCTCCGAGCTTTCGAACCTTGCCAGTTTGAACGGGCTCATGGAGAGCAATAACAACTACAGCATCAAGGAGGAGGAGTGTGACTCGGAGGGCGAGTGTCTGCCGGGGGATTCGCTCCCTGGCCGGATTGAAAGCTCCTCGAGCTTGGACGAGCAGGGTAGAGACGCGCACCCTGACACTAAAAGCCTGCTAGGCAGCGGCACGAAGAACATAAGGATGTCGTCTTCGGTGATGGAAAAGTGCTCTCTGTCTGCGCTGGCCAGCAAAGAGGAGGAGGAGTTTTGTGAACTGTATATTGAAGACTTTGACCTGGACTTTGAAACGGAAAGCGACGGGCTCAAAGCGGAGGCCTCCAGCGCGATGGCGTGTAAGGAAGGAAGCACGGACGTCTGCAGGGAAGATGAGCCCGATGTGGATGATGAGCCGCTGCCCAGCATACCTCTCAAAACCTTGCTCGCTCTCGTCGCGCTTGTGTATGCCTACTTTGTACTGCCTTTGCCTACTTATGTGAGCGGCCTGCTGCTGGGAGCTGGGGTCGGGTTCATGATCGCTGTCGGGGTCATGTGGCTGGTGGCGCCCAGGAGCTCCGCGCATCTTCACAAGCGCGGCAAGCGCAGGGGCAACCAGTGGAACACCGCGCACTTGGATATCAAGGAGCCAGGGATTTTTAAGGTGGGTGTGCCTTGTTGTTTGCTCAGGCCAGTTTGACTCAATGCTTGTGCTTCAGATCGAAGGTTTTCAGGCATGGCCCAAGTACGAAATTAATTTTAAGCCAAAACCTTTTCTTTAGATTATCTTGCTAATCCTGCTGAATACACTTGTTGGTAGACAGCAGCTGATGGATCTGTTGCCATGCTTTGCACCTTGTTTGATGAGCCCTGATCTGAGCTCTGTTAAGCCTTTGCCATGATGTCGTTCAGCGTGGTAACCCTAGAACGGTGCACTGCATTATGCACTATAGAGGGGAACAGGTTCGTTTCATGCCAGGTCCTGGCTTTGCTCCAGCTGTTCGGATTCATGGCACAGCCACACAGGTTCTCACGGGTTTGTATTGTATATCTGGGTGGGACTTTCATTTAACCGTGAAACAAGAGCATCTACTTTATTATTAAACCAGGAGACTTTTACTCTCCAACTGAGGCAAACTTGTCTGCTGTACTAGATTGCAAAAAATATTCTTTTGACAAAGAAAAATGAAAAGATCTGAGTGTGCTGCTGGGAAATTAGACAAGCCCTTTGAAATAACTTTCCTCTGGCCCATGCAATGCATTATTAATCACTTTGAAAATGAGCACCCCCCACCACCACAACCACCACATTAATTCTATTAGCAATTACTATCCTTCTCCAGCACTATCACACCCTCCCAGATCCAGACAGCACCAATCTTAAACACACTGCATACCAGCATGTACAAATGTAGCAGTCTATCTGGCTGTCTCTGTGCTGCTTATATTTTCTAAGACAGGTCTGATTCAGCTTCTCAGTTTACACAGTAGCCTGCACCATTTGGGGGGGGGTTTGTCCTCCTTCTAAACGATCTTTAGCAGATCATCTTCGACTGGTGACAGAGTCACCTGCCCTGAAGCCCTGTAACCTAATCTGACTGTGCTGCATCCCCTGTCTAGACTCCACACTTATGATCATTAAATACATGCATATTATATATAATTTCAAAGCAGTTGCAGTTAAGGAAAACGTATGATGCACTGAATATATTTTCCAATATACTGAAACATCACTTTGCTGTGATTTCACTATTGTGAAATTGTATAACAGAGCTGCCACCTTTTTATCGACTAAGTAGATTCCTTCATTAGAGGTCCATGTTGAAAAGATCGGCTCTGTAGGCATGGCTAAATATTAACCCTATAATGAAAGCTACTGAAGTGACGCAGTTAATATCAGGGATGTGTGTATTTTGCTCACAGTGACATTGTGTAGTGTGAGGTCCTGCAGATAATGTACTTTGTGTGGAAGCTGTCTTTGAAGGTAGTAAACACAGTGTTTGGCAGGGTGGTTTACTGGCTGTGTTTTATTGTCAAGACATGAAAGTGGAATTTATAGTGTATTGGTTTTATAGTGTGCCTGGGGCAATGTGCAGCACTGTAAGTGAGAGTGCAGTGTAATTGTGCTTTTTATAAGTGCATTTTCAATTTCCTGCAGGAATTGTTTATTTGGTGAAATTAATATAGTGGGGGGACAGGATAATATGTGTGAGCAGTACTGCTTATACACACAAGCGTGCACTAATTCAATTTTAACTGGTTTATAAAAATAGTTTTAATGCTGCTTTGTGCACACTCACATGGTTTTCTCTGGAGCATACTGTGCAGACTGTGTGTCCGGTTCTTCTAAAGATCTCAAGCCCTGCAAAGAAGTTTTTTTTTTCTTTCAGCAGAGAGACTGAGATCAAACTGATCTTCTCAGGGCTTCCAGAGATATAGCTGGACAGCTCTTCTACAGATCAGCTGCGCAGAATAGCTTCTAGAATATTAAAAGGTTCCTTGTTCTTCAGGATTCTCTCTCTCTCTCTCTCTCTCTCTCTCTCTCACACACACATACACCTCGTCAGTTATAAAAACCAAGCATCAGCACAGGTTTCAGACAGCATTACAAAAATGTCGGATTGTGATAATTAGATTCTGACCCCCTCGTAACATTGTTAAATACAATGATACAGTAAGTCGATCAGAATGATTGATTGCAAGCGTAGATTATAGAGTGCATACATGCTTAAAGTGGATTGTGCCAACTCTAGACAATGACAAGGTTTAAATACTACTGTCTCTTCCCCCAAATCCGTCGAGTGCATTTGAAATCCCCGCCCCAGTGCTTCTATACAAATTGAACACGTGATCACCCCCTGGGCATCAAAGTCGACAGTCCTGTCTGTGCTGTGTGCACTCTTTACACGATCATGAACGGATGCACAGAATAAAACTGGTTTGCTCAGGGGTTAAAAAAAAAGGATATTGGGGAAATCGAATCAATAATTATGATTTAAAAATAAATAAAACCCATAATAATAATAATCAATTTAAACTGAAGAGACAGTTAATGATCGTTGCCTCCCTAGTACTGTAGCATTGTAATAAGAAACGCCTGCATTGTTTAGCAGTTAGATTAAATGGTGCTCAGCCATAGCTACCTGTGAATGCAGTGTCGGGTATAGAACTCTACCGATTCCTGTTCGAATGAAGCTCAGCTGAAGCAATGCTGTAGGATTATGCAGGAGGTGGCCAGTCGGCTGGTAAATCCTTGTTAATTAAGCCATTCAGCTGTGTTTTATTTCCTTTCTGACAGCAACCTGGGCTTCAGCTATAAAGGAGATTTGGGGGGGGGGGGGGGGGGGATTTGAAAAAAAGGTAACCGTTCATTAGCTTGTGTGAGTAAGTTTGAACATGTTCAGAAATGATCATTCCACGCTGTCAGCGTCGTCCTGGGGGAGTCATTGCAAGGAAAACCGACAGAAGGGAGATGATGGTATTAAAAGAAAATAGTGCTTGAATTAGGGGCACTTTGAGTGGCTTGGTAAAGGGATAAGAATGAGTGAAGCCTCATTGCGGAGGGATTACAGTCATGTCACGGAACGAAACTAGCAGACAGGACGGATGGAAAGAGAAGACAATGGAAAGCGCTCTGCGATCAGTTTTAGCTTAAATAAATAAATACAAATCTGATTTGTGTAGGTATCTCTATCTTATGTATGTGTGTGTTTTTCTTGTGTCTGTATGTTATTTCTGACCTAAATCCAAGAACCACTTAAATGTAAAAATCAAGTGCCAAAGAGGAGAGGGGTGTGATCTGCACTGCTGGGGTCAAGGAAAATCGCCAGTAGAGCAGGCTTGTCGAGACTGAAATGTAATGATTAAATCATTATCTTTTGAAGGAAGCCGCCCAGGAAAGGAGACCATTCAAACCAGACGATTGTTGCCTGCTGTCTGCCGGCACGCTGTCTGGCTCTTTTCTTTCTCTGTTAGATAAGCTGTAATAATAATAAATAACACTGACAGCAATAAAGGTGGGAGACGGTACTAAAGCAAGCGACAGCTAGGAAAGTGACATTTTCCACGCGGACGCTGAAAAATTCACCTCGTCGAGAAGATTGTGTTTGAAGTTGTAAAATGAATACGTCTTCTCATTTTCTTCCCCCACCGAATCAAATATCTCTAACAGTGCAGAAGTGCTGATCTGTGCACGCCTTGCTGCCTATCGGCTTAAACAAATAGAGCTGAACTTTTATTTCTGATTGAAATGCTGCACGGAATGATAATTTTTACGAAAAAGGTTTTGTGCACAAGAGCATGCAGGAACGAGAAAGGGATGCACAGTGGATTGTGAAGCATCCAGTAGGATAGTTCAGTTAAGAGAAACATTGAAATGAGAGTGACACCTGTAGATTCGCTGGTTTGGTGGTGGTTCGGTATTCTTTTTCTCTGTCGCACTGATTCTGCGCTTAAAAGAACACAGAACTTGTAAAATAATTACCACCACTTTGCATTATCACATTGTTTTAAGTCTGGATTTGATTTTTTTTAAATGCTTTTTTTTTTTTTAGTAGCAATTAGTGGTATATATTCCTGCACTTTCTCTGGGGTCACATGAAGGAGCATTGCTACAGATTATCTCTGCCGGATAGTTTGTTTTGATGTTATAATTTGTCCTGTTTAGAGTAATAAGTGTCGTGGATAAGAGGCAGGGCTGGTCTCTGTTCTCCGGGATTGGTAGCCCCGCCCACCTCTGTTCTGGATTGCTCGGTGTAAAAGCGATTCTGGCTTTGGGCTTGTGAGATCGGAGGACGCTCACACGGCCTCAGAACATCTGTGCCGTGCGGGGACTCGCTGAGATGAGGAGAAAAAACATAAGATCATAAGAACATAAGAAAGTTTACAAACGAGAGGAAGCCATTCGGCCCATCTTGCTCGTTTGATTGTTAGTAGCTTATTGATCCCAGAATCTCATCAAGCAGCTTCTTGAAGGATCCCAGGGTGTCAGCTTCAACAACATTACTGGGGAGTTGGTTCCATTACTGACATTCCAAACTGGGGGATAAATAAATACAAATAATAATTGGTCACTCTCTAAATTAAAAATAGGTGTATTTTGTTTACCGGTGCAATTTGAATGTCTTACTGTTTAGTCTTTGCTGGGATTCAAGTACCAGAGGAAAGGGACATTGCACATGTAATCTCAGTCACATTGCTGGCATAAACAAGCACTCGCTGAGGGGGAGAGTGGTGACACAGGGCGGCAGGTTTTCAAGAACACTGCTGGTCTGCATTCGATGAGTCATCAGGACCTGGAAACTCTTATACTTGAATGGGTTTTAGAAAACCGTCAGCTGAGAAGCAGAATAATCCTCAATGCATCATGTAGGGCTTTTCGAAATGAGCAGTCAGCCATCAAAACATTCCAAAAATGCATGTCCCGGGGAAAGTAACTTAATCAGGACTTAATCAAATTCTGAATTCCGCTTTACTGTAAGCAGCCGGTCTGAAGGGTTGGCTAGGAAGAAGCTCCATCAGTATTTCAGTTTTTAAATAAGAAAAAGAGATGGACAGAAAGTAAGAAACAGCCGGGTTGCATCCCTGGCATGTATTCTATCATGTATGCAGTATGTATACGCTGCATTTCCCTTGTGCAAGTCTTATCGGTAAAGCTGCAGATCGGGCAGCCCCCTGAGTGGCTGTTTTAAGCAGGGTTCTAAAACTAGGAAAAACATAAGTCAAGTAGACCAACATTTTAGCTAGTGCCTCGCCATAACAAACCAGACCAGCTTCATTGATATAGTGTCCTTCGTGTGCAAGTATCCCAGGGCACTTTACACAAATACACAACAAGCCAGAGGTGCAGACTGCTGGCGGAAAGCCAGATCAAAGAGAGATGTTTCTTTAGATTAAAAATACTGACAGATTATGCATTGTGGATGCAGTGTGGCAGTGAGTTCCAAAGTGAAGGCCCTTGCACTGTTTTTAATGGCGTTCTGGGAATTACCAAGAGACATCGTTTTGCAGAACTCAAAGTGCGTTGATGAACGCGCTAGCCTGAAACGTGTGTGTAATGCTGAACAGATTCCACTGTCTTTATAACGGATTGCAGTTTGCCCTGCCACTTCAGCACTGTACACTTTCTTATCCCCGGGCTCTCGCTTCTCTGCAGGGCTGGATGAATGAAATCTCCAGTTACGACCCAGAAACGTACCACGCCACGCTGACACACTCTGTCTACGTGCGACTCGAAGGGTCCACGCTGAGACTCTCCAAACCCAACAAAAACATCTCCAGGAGGGCGTCCTTCAACGAGCCCAAGCCAGACGTCACCTACATCAGCCAGAAGATTTACGATCTCACCGCCAGCAAGGTGAGTGGCTGTGGGGCTCCTGCTCTGTAGTGGAGTATGTACAGGAGCTGCTGTTCAGTACTGCATTCCTTCGCCTCTTCTGTGTGTCTCAGTGATCCATTTTTTTCATGCAAACCGCATCTGTTGAACAAACGTTTTTGCTATGCAAAATATCATTTTTTGGGTGATTTTTTTTTTTTGACAAAACGAATGACAACCATATCAGTCATATTTAAAGTGGTTGCTTTACATAGCAGGCTCTTTCCAGGAACATCTCAGTAAGGACACTTTTCGTATTTTTTATCGCAACTTGGGAGTTTTTTTTTTTTTTTTTTATTTCCAATCGTTAAGTAGACGGTACAACGTTTGCATGTTGTTTGGGTTCCGGGGATTGGCTACGTTGATTAAAGACTCTTTGAAGGAACAGTTTACCGAAACTCCCGGAGCTTCACAGCATGGCACATTTGAACTATCCAACTTCAAGTTTTTAATGGGTTTCCCACATTAAGTTTTGAATTGGTTTGAAAAAGCTGTATTTTTTTTTTTTGTATGGCTCCAAGAAACCCCTAGTTAATTAACAGGCTGTTTATTTAATGTTCTTTCCGCAGATTCACCTTGTGCCCCAGAGTCTGGCCCGGAAGAGGGTTTGGAACAAAAAGTACCCGATCTGCATCGAGTTGGGCAAGCAGGATGACTTCATGTCAAAAGTGGAGGCGGGAGGGGACAGGGAGGGAGAGGAGGAGAGGGGTGAGGCAGGAGGGGAGGAGCTGAAGCAGCCCCTGCTCTCCCAGGAGGGGGGGCTGCCAGCCCAGCCGCCCAGCCACAGGGACCCCACGCTGTACCTCTTTGGCAGGACAGGAAGGGAGAAGGAGGAGTGGTTCCACAGGATCCTGCTGGCTTCCAGGCTGAAGTTGGACACCAAGAAAGCATCCAGCTTACCAGGAAACAAGCCCGGTAAAGAAAGCAGCAGCAGCAGTAAGATTGTAAGATTGTTTAAAACTTAAAAAAAAAAAAAAAAAAAAAAGGGTGAAGTACTGACATGCATTTTATTTAAATGTTCCTTGCAATCCAAAGTTCTCAGCTCTTATTGGGGTCTCATTCCTGTCATGTTGTCCATCCCTCATCTGACGTGTCCCTGAGCCCTGTTGCGTTTCCCGTTTGCTGTCCCAGGGTTCGCCCCGTCCCACAGCAGGAATAGCAGCCAGTCGGGGGCGCTGACGCACAGCCGCAGCAGCAGCAAGGGCAGCGTGGAGGATGTGATGTGTCCACCCAAGCAGAAGGAGCTGGCGGCCAGCGTGAGGCAGAAGATGCTGCTGGACTACAGCGTGTTCATGGCCAAATACATCCCCCTGGAGAGCAGCAACAGCCCTGGCCAGAGCCCAGCCCACAGCACTGACAGCAGCCCCAGCACCACCAGCAAGGTACCTGCACCCTCCAGCCAGGCTGTCAAGGCAGGGTAATCATTCCTGCAAAGAAATAGTCAAATAGTGGCGCGTAAACATGCACAGAGCTTCAAATGTTTAGGGCAAGGGTGTCCAGTCACTGTCCTGGAGGGCCATTCCACTCCAGGTTTAACAGGTAAAATGAGATCATTAACAACTTCAGGGTCAGGAAGTTACAGTTGAATTAAACAGTTTAGAACTGGGTTGGAACAAAAACCAGGAGTGGAAGAGACATGTTTAGGGTAGTCAGCAGACCTTGCTTTTCATTGCTCACTGTGTCTGTGGAAGTGATAATGCAGTAATACTTTTAGACCACAATTAGTGGCTTGGGGTAGTCCTGTATCCGTGATGCCCGTCACCACAGCATTGGAAAGTGGTTTTAGCCAGTGCAGAAATCATTCTTTTCTTTTGATCCCAGTTGCCAAGCAATCCGCTAGAGGAAGAGCCCGAGGCTTGGATCAATGCTTTGCTCGGGAGGATATTCTGGGATTTCCTCGGAGAGAAGTACTGGTCCGACATTGTGTCCAAAAAGATCCAGATGAAGCTGAGCAAAATCAGGGTGCGTATCTAAAAGCAAGCCTTTTCAAAGGAATGCTGTCTCTGTTTCCAGACATCACTTCTGTTTTATAAGAGCTCTCTTTGTTTCCCACTCACCATGTAACACAGCTGCAGATTGCACACTGCAAAAAAAGAGTAATCTGACCATGTTATTTACGATCTATTCCTGCACAATGCTGTACTCCATCAGCCAAAAAGCGCGGGGTGATTCCATCTGTGCAATGCCAAAGAAAGTATAGTTTGACGTAGGATTGATTCACAACCTGCCGAAATCATTCAACCAGCGCCCTTTCATTCTTTAAGTACCATGCTGATTCAAAAATAAAGAAATAAAACCTGGCACAGAATAAAATCCATAAATGATTAACCGAGGGATTCAGGCTAGTCGCTTACAAATGCCTACATTTCCCTGAATTTTGAAGACATGATTAGTGTGCTGAGAGAGTTTGCCGTTTGTCTTCAGGACAGGCTCGTTAATGCAGAGAGGAGGATAGCAGAGCTCTGAGACACAACTCGCCCACGGTGTCTGATTGAGCTTCCAGTAAAACCTGGAGTAGATCAGAGTGCTGTGCAATGGGAGTCAGCGTTTCCGTCCCTGGTCGGTCACTGCAAAGAGATACAGATTACTGCTGTAGTAGTAAAAGTAAATAGAGTAGTAGAAAAAGCAATGCCCACATGTGCAAAACCCCCAGGAAGATTAGTAACACACCGGGGTGGGGGGATCTGTTGAAGAGCTGGGTTCGTTCAGGAAGACACGGTCTGAGGATCTCTCACCGGAAGCCTCTTTAAACAGTTTTATTAGGTAGAGGGGCGGGGGGTAGCTTGACGGATTTCAAAGTTTTGCTGATTCTTCCACAAGGAAGTGATCAGGTCCAGATCATTGTAGGTGTCCTGTTGTTTCTGTCACCTGTTCACTCCCTGTGTCAGAAAACAGAAGCTTGCTGGAGTGCATGTGACACCAGATTGAGGAGCTCTTACCTGAGACATTGGAACTTGACAGTCGCTGGCGGATCTAAATAGCACCATATTTTAAATCCGTTACCCTGTATTCACACAGTACAGGTGTCCTGCTAGAGGCTTGGTTTTCATAACCTTGGCTGTCAAGTTGTCATCTTCTCAGTGACAGCTTTGAGGTCTGTCTCGGATTCATATGAGCTGAATGAGATTCCATTATTTTGTGGCAGGAAAAATTTGCTTCGCCCCCTTGTCAAAGTGAATATTAATTACCAATAGCAAAACAAGGTTCGAAACAGCTTTCATAGCCCTGGTTTCTGCACTAAAGTAGTGATGATACTAATAATATTAATAGGTTATGATTGCTTGTCGTTTCTTATGTTGCAGCTGCCATACTTCATGAATGAACTGACTCTAACAGAACTGGACATGGGAGTCGCTGTTCCGAAAATCCTGCAAGCCTCCAAGCCCTCCATCGATCACCAAGGCAAGTTGCATTAAAACAGCATGGTGTGAACACTGCGTTCAGTCGTGGGCCTGTCAGCCCTGCTTCAGTACTGCACTGCTAGAATCACAGATTACACAGCGTTCAGTCCTGGGCCTGTCAGCCCTGCTTCAGTACTGCACTGCTAGAATCACAGATTACACAGCGTTCAGTCCTGGGCCTGTCAGCCCTGCTTCAGTACTGCACTGCTAGAATCACAGATTACACAGCGTTCAGTCCTGGGCCTGTCAGCCCTGCTTCAGTACTGCACTGCTAGAATCACAGATTACACAGCGTTCAGTCCTGGGTCTGTCAGCCCTGCTTCAGTACTGCACTGCTAGAATCACAGATTACACAGCGTTCAGTCCTGGGTCTGTCAGCTCTGCTTCAGTACTGCACTGCTAGAATCACAGATTACACAGCGTTCAGTCCTGGGCCTGTCAGCCCTGCTTCAGTACTGCACTGCTAGAATCACAGATTACACAGCGTTCAGTCCTGGGTCTGTCAGCCCTGCTTCAGTACTGCACTGCTAGAATCACAGATTACACAGCGTTCAGTCCTGGGTCAGCCCTGTCAGCTGCACTGCTGCTTCAGTCACTGCTTCACTGCACTGCTAGAATCACAGATTACACAGCGTTCAGTCCTGGGTCTGTCAGCCCTGCTTCAGTACTGCACTGCTAGAATCACAGATTACACAGCGTTCACAGCTGCTTCAGTACTTCAGTCCTGGGTCCTGGGCCTGTCAGCCCTGCTTCAGTACTGCACTGCTAGAATCACAGATTACACAGCGTTCAGTCCTGGGTCTGTCAGCCCTGCTTCAGTACTGCACTGCTAGAATCACA
>NC_054590.1:1197770-1222770 GCF_017654505.1 Polyodon spathula
GCACTGATGTCAAATTCAACACAGGGGGCTTCAAGGAGACGGACCGCATCAACTACATGAGGAACCACTGGCTGCTGATAGGTAAGCATGGCTTCAGTAAACCAGCTCTGCCCTCTAGTGGCTCAGTGGAACAGCACATGGCCCGGTTTATTTTTGGTAGCGTTACTGATATATGTATATATAGGTGTGTGTGTGTGTGTGTGTGTGTGTGTGTGTCTATATATATATATATATATATATATATATATATATATATATATATATATATATATATATATATATATATATATATATATTATTGTTGCTGTGTTTCACAAATACAATTCATAAAACCTTTTGATCCGACAAAGTTTGTACAGCTTACTAAAGCAGTGGTTTGGTTCATTATAATCTGGGATCTGTTGTCTGTTTGAATCACAATATGTTTATGAAAACTACTTATTTTATTTTGGCTTCCGGCTAGCAGATTTTGAATGGGAGACAATTGGGGGGGGGGGAAAGATTGAACTGAAAGTTTTGACTCAACAGGTCATCACGAAACCCCTCCCGCGGCCCACACCAAGATCCTGGAGAAGTTTCCCGAGAACATCCCACGTCACCCGGAGAACATCATTCCCACCGGGGCTGAAAAGAACAAAGAGGAGGCGAGTGCAGGCAGGACTGGAGGGGTGTTCGTGTTTTAAATAAAAACTTTCATTGTAGTGCACTGAAATTAAGAAGCCAGATTACTGCAGCAGTTCATTGGAACGATGCAGAATAATTTGCAGAGCTGAAGTGGTTTTTATTAATTCAAGCCAGATATTGGGGAAACTGTGGCTTCATAGTGCACTAAAATCAGAAGCGAGAGTAACGTACATTGTATAAAACAGAGAAACAAGAGCCTTGTTTCCGAGTGCGGACCTTTTCCCAGTAAAAATAGGAACAAAGTGACTAATAAAAATGCAGTTCACACCGTGTTTGACAGATTAGAGAGCAATCAGTAACAAGGCAGTTTCTCAGTATGGGAAGTGTAAGTTTAGAAGTGGTGCCGCCAGCCGACCATCTGTTTGAAGGGGAGCTGAAACTAACCGCCTGTAGCAGCCACTCTGGTTCTAAACCCGACACAAAGCTCACTGTAATTGCTGGCCCTTGAGCCACAAGCCAATGTGGCGGCTCTCTGTTAAAGGAGTTTCTTTGTCCGGGCAGGTAATTGACATGGACAGAGAGGAGCAGCAGCAGGTTCAGGTTCCCATCGTTGACCTCATCGAGGAGACCAAGCAGCAGCAGCAGCAGCAGCAGCACAAGCTGGAAGCCCCAGTGGACTCGATCTTGAAGGACATGGCCACTGTCATATTCAGCACCTTCCTCCTGGCAGGATGGGTGGCCTTCGTCATCACATACCCAAAGGTACAGCGCTGCATTCGTCAAGGACACAATATAGCCTTTTTTTTCTTTTTCCTTGTAATTTGATCTTTCTAAATGTGTTTTGGTACAGAGTACTGACAACCTGCTATCTTGTCAATGGTTCTAATCCCCGTGCTCTTGTGGGCCCTGTCAGAACGTGCAGAAGCAGCAGCAGCTGCAGCACCAGCAGTTCCAGAAGCAGATGGAGGAGAAGATCGAGCTCCTGCAGAGACAGCAGCTTGTGTTCCAGCCACCGATCGAGCTGGGCCAGGATCCCGACTTCCTGGACGTGGCCCATCGCACCCGCACCGAGAGCTCCGCAAACAGCAGCCCCCGCGCCTCCAACCACTCGTTGCACTCCAACCTGTCCCTGTCCGAGATGGGCAGCTCTGCCACGGAGCACGACGAAGGAGGTCAGCGCACCGCAGTGCAGCCCGCGGGCTCTGCTCACTGTAACACGCCGCATAAAGAAGCAATACAAAGTCTGTTTGAATACAAAGTAAAGTTTGATGTTCAGGAAACTAGACTGCTGTCGGCTTCAAGAGTCTGGATCAATTTCATGCTTTATTTCATTTTCCCTATTAAAGCTGACATTGAACAGCTTTGCTAATAGTACCAATTGTTTATTTGGTTTATTAAGCTATCCTGTCCAGGGGCTCCCGAGTGGCGCATCTAGTAAAGGCGCTCCGATTGGGGTTTAGGATGCGCGCTATAGCCTGGAGATCGTAGGTTCATTACCGACCATTACCGGGGGTTCCTAGGGAGCAGTGCATGATTGGCCAAGCGCCGCCTGGGTAGGGAGGGCTTAGGTCGGCAGGGCAATCCACGGTTCACCGCGCACCAGTGCCCCCTGTGGCAGATAGGGCGCCTGCGGCTCTGCAGGGGAGCAATCATATCTGTGTTGTCCTCCGGCACTACAGGTCTGGTGGCCTCGCTGTGGATCCGGATAATAACAGATTGGCAGGAGCACGTTTCGGAGGACGCGCGCTCCAGCCTCCGTTCCCTGAGTCGCCGGGGGGTTGCAGCGGTGTACCCGGGTAAAAAATAATAATTGGGCATTCCAAATTGGGGAGAAAACCGGGGTAAAAACCACTGATGACGACTAAATAAAATTAAAAAAAAAACATAATATCCTGTCCATTATTCCTGACACTGGCATTTTCTGTCATAATTGTTCATCAAGCTGTCTGAAGTTTATACTGCAAAACAAACACACACACCGGAGTAAAGTGAACCCCATTGTGCATTACACATGGCAAGCCTTGTCAGTCACTGAGATTCAAGTGCATTTACTTCTCTTGTTTTTAGATGACGATTCTAATGAAGTGAGGGTTGGAAACATTGCATTTAATCCAAAAGAAGTGTTGGGCCACGGGGCTGAAGGCACCATTGTATACAAGTAAGTGTGAAGCAGAGCAGAGCGCTACATGGAGGGCAGCTGGGGCAATCATTGAACAGATTGGAAAAAATTAAAGACGTTGTAAAAGTTGACTTATTTTAACTTGTCTGTCTTGATTTGTGATGTACTGCGGGCAGTACAGGGTTAACAGTGTAAGTAAGTAGTAATCTTGCAATGTTTGGATGGGAATAAGACTATTGCAGAGCAATTTCACATATTCCAGGCTTTACTGTGAACTCTATTAGCCCCAGTGTACAGGTAACCAACTCAGGTGTGTCTTATAAAACTCCTAGTAAAACAATGGGAGTCGCATTTCCGTCCCTGACGCTGTTGCTGTTCCAGGGGCAGGTTTGATAACCGGGGTGTCGCGGTGAAAAGGATCCTGCCCGAGTGCTTCAGCTTCGCGGATCGGGAGGTGCAGCTGCTCCGCGAGTCTGACGAACACCCCAATGTCATCCGCTACTTCTGCACCGAGAAGGACCGGCAGTTCCAGTACATCGCCATCGAGCTCTGCACAGCGACTCTGCAGGAGGTACACCATTGGGAACACTTAGTGTCGGGATCTAGTCTGGGTGACCAAGTGCACCAGGATAGGTCAGGTTTTGGTAACTCTCATCCCAATGCATTCAGCGGTCTTTCGTCTGCTTCTTTTCTTTATAAGGTGCAGGACTACAAGTACCAGAACACATTACAATGCGAGTTAAACAAAAAAAAAAAAACTGTCCCAAATTGTCCATAGGCTTAGTAGGAATTGTTAAAATTGACAAATATGTTTTCAAAGGATAATAAAATCTGCTTAATATGTGTGTTTTGGTGCTCAATGTGAAGCCTCTACAGTATGTTTATGTTGATTTGTTGTATTTTCTTATGTTCACAGTACGTAGAGCAAAAAGATTTTGACCGCCACGGTCTGGATCCAGTTTCTCTGCTGCAGCAAACGATGTCCGGTCTGGCTTACCTGCACTCTCTCAATATTGGTGCGTTAGTTCTCCTGCATTGTAGAGTACAGTAGTTTTACACTGGGATATGTTTTGAAGCTCGACCCTGACGTTCTCTCGTTTTGTTTTCCATTCAGTTCACAGGGACCTGAAGCCCCACAACATCCTGCTCTCCATGCCAAGCGCGCACGGCCGGGTGAAAGCCATGATCTCGGACTTCGGGCTCTGCAAGAAGCTGGCCGTCGGCAGGCACAGTTTCAGCCGCAGGTCGGGGGTCCCTGGCACAGAGGGCTGGATCGCTCCGGAGGTGCTGAATGAGGACTGCAAGGAGAACCCTGTAAGCAGCACATCTGTGTGGGGCGTGAGGAATGAAGCGTGCTGACTCAGTGCAGCTTTATATCTGCCTTTGTTAGTTTGTTGCATGGGTTTACTTATTATTGTAATGATAACCCACCTAGATTTGCTCGACAAACTAGTTCAATTGCATGAAGGTCTAGCATTATTTGAAGTATGTTATGTACCTGCTTGGTCACTGGCGTGTTGCAGTGTTTAACTTGCTCGTTGGCTTCTTGTTTCTTCTCTCCCTCTCAGACCTATGCTGTTGATATCTTCTCCGCTGGCTGCTTGTTCTACTATGTAGTGTCCGAAGGCAGCCACCCATTTGGCAAGTCCCTGCAGCGGCAAGCCAATATTTTGTTGGGCACTTACATGCTTGACCAGTTCCAGCCCGACAATCATGGTGAGTGAGCTTCTTTACTGCAGCACCAGATCACTGCGTTACACAGCAAATATCTACCGTCCACACTCAGCGCCTACATTATGGGATAGTGGAGGAGCTCATGTTATGTATATAATGAAATATATGGTGTGGACCAAAAAAAACACTGCAGGTTTGCAGTGACTATAAAGTCTATTTGTGGCCTAATCATATATTTTAGATTTATATATCTTCTTATTAGCTGTTGGCTTTATCTTTGGAACATTTGTCGAGTGTGTTTCTATTGTTTTGTATCGGGTGTATGTGTGAGATGCTTTTCTGCAGAATGTGTTCCTGATGCACTGATTTGTTCTCTCTTTCAGAGGGCCTTGTTGCTAATGAACTAATTCAGCAAATGATAAGCATGGACCCTCGAAAGCGTCCGTCAGCGGAGTGTGTGTTAAAACACCCCTTCTTCTGGGGCTTAGAAAAACAACTGCAGTTCTTTCAGGTCGGTGTCCGTCTCTTTGTTTGTCTTGCCTTCAGTTTTTACTCCTGAAAGCCATTCGCAGTGCACAGTGGATATTCTGCAGTGTGAAAGCTGCTGCATTATCACTGGTTTTGCATAAATTTTTTATAAGTAGTTTATTTATCTTGATAATTTCAGCATTAAAAAAAAACACCTAATATAATAAGAATACAACTGAGATTTAGACTTCTTGGCAAGACTGTTTCATTTGAAATAAGCAACAAACCACAGTTTCAAGACGGTGAGACCCAAAACAGCAGGTTATATCTGTATTTCTATTGCATACCGGAAAGAAAGTAGTCAAATTCGCTGATAAAGGTTTCTCCTAAAAGTGATGATTAGCGTCCTCGTGTAATGTGATCCTTTGTCAATCTAGTAAATGATACGAATGTGTAACGTTTTGTTTTTTACAGGATGTGAGCGACCGGATAGAAAAGGAGCCTCTGGATGGGCCCATAGTGAAAGAGTTAGAGCGAGGAGGAAGAAGCGTGGTGAAGTTTGACTGGAGAGAGCACATCACTGTACCTTTACAAACAGGTGAGACGGCATTCCTTTACTACAAAAGAAAGGCAGATGGAGGACAATAAGAGAGTGGGGGGTGGCCTGTTTAAACTCCAATGTTGGGACCGCTCAGATATTTCTGTAGTTGCGTGTAGCAGCCACTTGGGGGCAGTAGAATGTGTTGAGACTCCAGTAAACATCTTGGGTCCGTGTATAAGCTGTGGAATCGGCATTCTGAGTTAGTTAGTTATTGTTTTGTAAAATCTTTAGTTTTTTTTTTTTCCCTTTCTATTTTCAAACAACTCTTTGTAGTTTGAGCCCTGTCTGGTTTCCTTTAAGTTGACTCTGTTCTTTACAATGTTATTGCACTAGGTGTCGGTGTAACTTTAGCAATATTATCCACTCTGGTGAATTTTGGAAGAAGCTTGTGTAAATGTGTTTTCCTGATCAATTCAACAAAAAGAACTGACTTCAGATCCCTGTGAACTGAATGGGGAAACAAAACACAAAAGAACGTCCGGGTCGAAGATGCTTGAGATCATTTTATGGAATCTGTTCAGCAGACTGTTACTTTATTTCACTTGTTTAAAAACGAACATTCAAAGTTGTTTTTTTTTTTTTTAAACAGATCTCCGAAAATTCCGATCCTATAAAGGAGGTTCAGTAAGAGATCTCCTTCGTGCGATGAGAAACAAGGTAAATGTCTCGCTAACTTATTTAAAAACAGCCTTAGCAAAAGTGTTTTTATTTTATGAAATCAGGAGATTAAGGGATTGCATTCTGTCCTGTAATGTATTTGAGGTTTATTAACATTGCTGTGCTCCAAAACTAAAACCCAAGAAAATATCATGCCAACGTTATGGATAATAACTGGATTTGAAGTATTAATGTGCTAGCCCAATGTATTGTGTCTCTGTCTCTCCCTGAATAACCCCGACCTGTCCCCACACTGTATTGTGTCTCTCTTTCCCCTGGACAGAAGCACCACTACAGGGAGCTGCCTGTGGAAGTGCAGGAGACGCTGGGGTCCATCCCAGATCACTTTGTGTGCTACTTCACATCCCGCTTCCCCCACCTCCTGCTCCACACGCACCACGCCATGCAGCTCTGCAGCGAGGAGAGGCTGTTCCAGCCTTACTACTACACAGGGGAGGGGGAGCAGCGACACAGACACTCACCCCTGCCCGAGACCGGCGACTCTCCGTGAGCGGCATTGCCTCACTCCGCAAGAGACATTCCAGGACCGAGGCTGAGCTCCGTGGTGGACTGAGCTCAATGCGAAGTGCCTTCGTTCCCTTGCAGCGTGTCTGAAGGATATGGGAGCGGACAGCCTGCTTTCTGCACCGCGCTTGTGTTTAAACTGACTGGGAGTGACGAGGACAGTCCTGCTGCTATTGCGGCATTGACACCCTTTCAGTCCTGTTTTAAACTTTTAGTTTCTTTTTTTCTTATTATATTTGATTTGTGGTGCATCGTGCACAAGCTGCTGCACTGTTGGACAGCAAGATGTGTGATGGGAAAATCAAGTATCGTTTTATCAGCTCTACTGTGAAGCAGGTTCCATGGCAAGGTCATACTAACTCTGCTATTTAAAGAATAAATATATATCTTTTTTTTTTTTGTAAGACTTTTTTAGGCATTAAGGTGCAACACTTTTTTAACGTTTGTCCATCGAAGAATGGTTTTCTTTTTTACTTTGTTCATGTAGCTTAAACATGAGGGTCTCGGTCCCTCCCACCCAATACGAGTTTCAGTATTTAAAGGGCTCATTTTACTATTTTTTTTTTTTCTGTGGAAAATCCCTTGCATGGCATTGGCCTCTTATCTTTCATGGGTTCAAAACAGCTATTGATTCCCCTTGTCACGTGACCAGGTACACCCTTGGAAACCCTTGGTGTGGTGAATGTTCTGTACAGTAAATACTAACCAGGGCTGTGTGGATCACAGGTGAGTGTGTGTGCTTGTGTAATCAATCACTTCTCCAGCCACGGGAGTGTCTGTCACATTCAATAGGAACACACCGTCCCTCCCCTCAAAGTAGTAGACACTGAGAACTGCTTCAGTGGTTTACAACCTTTCCAAGTGGAATTGCTCTTCGTTCTCGTGTTGTTGGCTAGAAGCTGGGCTTTCATGTAACGCTTTCCTCAAGTTTCATTCACAGATCACAGCTGCCCTGCCTCTTGCTGGTTGGAGGCAGAGGGGAATGACTGGAGACTTTATTAATCTATTTAATGAAAAAGCTCAGTGGTATCTGTATAATTGAAGCCAGTTTGAAAATAGACCAGTGAAACAGTGTGTTGGGGTGGGCCTTTTTTTAAATTATTTTTTGTTTTGTTTCTTCTCACTGTACATGCATTCACCAAAGTGCCAGATTATCATTTGAAGCATTTTAGCAATGTTTGGAATGTGCAACCGGGATTGACACTGGACTGTTTTCAAAACATTGCATTAACTAGGAAGGTAGTCCTGTTTTTGTTTGGTTTATTTATTTTTTTTTTTTTTTTTTTTTTTTGCTATTTACACATCTGTAAGAGGACTTTTTACTGTAAGTGCAGTATTTCTTGACGTGTCATGATCTGTTTGGACTAGGTGCTGGATTTCAGTTGGGGGGGGGGAGTTATTATTTTAATCCCTATTTGGATATCCAGTGCTGTAGAGACACAGTTCATTTGAATGGGGGTACTTGGCTTTTAGAAGCTGTTTATTTTTAGAACTTCCTAAAGAATATTCTTTAGAGCAAATCTCTCTTTTTTTTTTTTTTTTTTCTTCCCCCCCTGTAAAGCTAACTTATTTATTTAAGATGAAGTTTCAGAATGCTGTAATTTCTGCATTTTTGTGGTGTTGCTAATATGCAAGCAGTTCTTCAAGGTAAAATGCCAAATAATCAAAATGTATGTTTTAAATTGGGTGCTTCAGTGGTTTGGGATGATATGAATTCTTACCAATATGTAATCATAAAAACGGGATTGATTATATATAATATGTTTTCTATTTGCACTAATTGTTATGGAAAATCTGTCATTGTCGGAAATTGAAATAAATTCTGTGTAATTTGTACTTTTGTGTTAAATTATTTTGTTTAAATTCTGTTATTTTATTGATGTATCGGGGAAACACAGTCCTGCTGTCCTCAACATCTAAGTACATGCTGACGGTCTAAAGGCCACTGTGGACCACCTAGTAAAAACCTCTAGTAAACTAGAGACAAAGACATAGCATCCGGTGTAATACAGAAATGATCTAGACAAGCACACTGTCTTCTAAACGTCATTCCGCCCTAGAGTGTTGTCCCCAGATCTGTAGAATTGTTTGGAATGGATTCAATTTTCGTGCAAGTTGCTGCCCTCCCAGGCTGTCTTTTGTGTTGTGTTTTTTATATATATATATATAATATTTGATATATATGGACCTATATATATATTATGATATATTAAACTAATGTATGACTACCTAACTTGAGCCATCAGATTTTTTTTTTATTTTTATAAAAACAAATTAACAACAACTTTCCCACTATAAATGCCTAAAAAAAGAAACATATAGGTTATATATTTTTAAACATGTATACATTTATCTCCATAAGAAAATCTAAATACAAGCTGGCCGACTAAAAGCTACTGTGGACCAAACATTTAAAAGATTTTGTTAAAATAAACTGCTTTGTAAGAACCTCTGTATAAACTAGGGCCAAAGAAATAGCAAACCTCTGGGGGTGCACACTGTTCTGTTTCTTCTAAACGTCATTCCGCCCCAGAGTGTTGTCCCCAGATCTGTAGAATTGTTTGGAATGGATTCAATTTTCGTGCAAGTTGCTGCCCTCCCAGGCTGTATAATAGCAGAGCAATGCTGCTCTCCGCCCAGCTGCCAGGGTGACGCTGTACTCCACTCTCGCTGGTCTGCGCACCTCCACCACAGGTAATCAGATGTTTTGATCACGTTCTTGAAAATTAATACAAGTTGTATTATAATAACTTTTAATCACTGTCGGGGTCGTGTTTTTAATATTGTTTGTTTAGTTTTCATTTTATTATATATATTTTTTCCTGACTACTGAAAATATAAATACCGTGTTTTCTAGGTCCGTTAATACTAAGTAAACGCGCTTTTTTTTTTTTTTTTTTTTTTTTTTTTTTTTTTTTCAGTAAGGGATAGCCTGCCTAAAAGTTAGTTTTCCACAACCTTCCATTTTGTTGTTCGTGTTACTAGTATGAGATTTAATTCCAGAAACACTGTTAAAGGTTGCTTTTAACTACATCATCATCAGAATAATATAATGTGTATTTTACATATATTGAGAACTAGAAAACCGTCCAAACACTACAGCCGCAGGGTAATTAATGCATCTCTTAAGTTTCGTTTCTCTATGATAGGGCGGGTCACGCAATTCCAGATTCTTTAGTTTTACTGTATCTTTACTTTTATTTTGTATTCATTTATTTTTACTAAGATCGGTTTGTTATTATTTTTTTAAATCAAAACATCATAGTGCTAATTTAAGACAAAACTGAAGACCTTTTTGAGAACAAACGGCCATAATTCAGGTAGGCTGACGTATTGTATTTGTAAGGAGAACCGTAAGGGAAATGAAGCGTTCTGCATTTAGAAACACCTTGAAATGTATTAGTTATTAAATCCGCTGGAGGTCTGTAAAACTCATGTCAAATAATAGGTTAAATATGTTAAGAAATGTTACAGATAATTTAATTAACAATACCTGAAAAATTAATGTTCACATTTAACTTGATATTGCGATTGAACGTTCCCTGAACTAGTCTGTTTTACTGCTCAGTGCACCCCTTTTGACAGGGCGTGTCTGACAGATGATTTCTATTTTCAAAGAGTTAGTTTTCCACGACCTTCCATTTTGTTGTTCGTGTTACTAGTATGAGATTTAATTCCAGAAACACTGTTACAGGTTGCTTTTAACTACATCATCATCAGAATAATATAATGTGTATTTTACATATATTGAGAACTAGAAAACCGTCCAAACACTACAGCCGCAGGGTAATTAATGCATCTCTTAAGTTTCGTTTCTCTATAATAGGGCGGGTCACGCAATTCCAGATTCTTTAGTTTCTAGGGCGTGTCTTTTATGTGTTGCGTTTTATATATATATATATATATATATATATATATATATATATATATAATATATTATATATATATATATATGATATATATATAACTATGTATGATGGATTGAGCCATCTGTAGCCATCAGATTTTATTTTTATTTTTATAAAAACAAATTAACAACAACTTTTCCACTATAAATGCCTAAAAAAAGAAACATAGAGGTTATATATTTTTAAACATGTATACATTTATCTCCATAAGAAAATCTGAATACAAGCTGGCCGACTAAAAGCTACTGTGGACCAAACATTTAAAATATTTTGTTAAAATAAACTGCTTTGTAAGAACCTCTGTATAAACTAGGGCCAAAGAAATAGCAAACCTCTGGGGGTGCACACTGTTCTGTTTCTTCTAAACGTCATTCCGCCCCAGAGTGTTGTCCCCAGATCTGTAGAATTGTTTGGAATGGATTCAATTTTCGTGCAAGTTGCTGCCCTCCCAGGCTGTATAATAGCAGAGCAATGCTGCTCTCCGCCCAGCTGCCAGGGTGACGCTGTACTCCACTCTCGCTGGTCTGCGCACCTCCACCACAGGTAATCAGATGTTTTGATCACGTTCTTGAAAATTAATACAAGTTGTATTATAATAATTATATCCATTATATTCATTATTGTTATGGGTCTTTTTTTATTTATTTATTGGTACTGTGTGTGTGTGTGGACCTCTCGCACTAAAGCATACCGCTGATACTGCTGTACATAAGAGCCAGCCCCATCGAAAGGAGCGTACCAGCGTCGCCCACCAGTCCTGCTGCTGCTGCTGCTTCCCCAGTGCACGCTACAGTATTCGCATTGTGTTGATCACTAATGAACAATTCTGTACTGTGGGTGTTGTCGAGTGATTGATAACGAGATATTTTGTGCACCCCCACTCCCCCTCCCTCTGAAATGGGTTGGCAAGAGTAAGAATAACAAGAGTCAAATGTGCGTGAATTATTTAAATGGAGAGGAACGTTGTTCTTTTACAAGCTTCATCAGATAAAACTAGCCAAATAATAAATAAAAACAAGTAGCAATCACTCATGCTCGTGAAGTCGTTTTTCGCTAGAAATGCATCTGATTGTAAACCCTTTTTTTCTTGATTATGCACACAATCCTTCCCAAATAGATACGCGTAACTGCTCGGATACAGATCCCTTTCACGCTTTAAATATTATTTACGAATGAATGGAACAAAGCTGTCTTTAATAACTAACAAAAATGGTACATACATTGTATTTAATCAGTACTAATTACCAGTTCATTAGAAATCTACACACAATTCATACACCAAGACAACATTATTTTCTGATTTTGTTTTTTAGGTGGAATATGTAAATATATAGTCCAACCCAATCTTCAGTGCGAGTAGTACATTGGCTTCTAACATGGGTAAATATTCAAAGTTCATTTCAGCATGCTGCTTCTGTAGTGCTCTGATAAAATCTACACCTGAATCTTAATACAGCTATCAATAAATGTTTCAAAATAAGATCGCTGCTCTATTTTACAATCTAAACTGCATTGTCTTTTTGACCTTTTTTTAATTCATATATATATATATATATATATATAGTAAACACATTTTCTAATTTTATTCTAGATTCTTTATTAGACTTTTTAATTTAATGGTTTAATTGTTGGCAGTTTTGTGTGTGTGAGACACGCTTTGGGATCCTTATACAAATCTATTGTATTGTGATTTTCTTTGCTTTGTACAGTGCTTTGTATGAAAGGCACGATATAAATAATCTGATAATATGAAAAATCTTACAACTAGGGTTGGATGATGCTTGTAAGTAGATTAAGGTGTGTAGTCAGAAAGAAAATTGCAAATTCTTCCAATAAACAATTCTTGAGCAACATAATAAATGAGTATTTAAAATACGACCAGTACTTTAATTATAAATTGCTTGACAAAATTAACAGTAGCTTGTTACATTGTGCTACATCTTCTTTTTTAAATTCAGAGATCAAAGATCTACCACTTGAGAAATGGACTGAAAACCATGTGAGCACCTGGTTGGAATTAATAGGATTGAAAGATCAATACATACAGAAACTTCATGAGGATGAAGTTACAGGGCCAGTCCTCAAGGGGATAACAGAAGACTTTCTAAAAGCCAAGACTGGGATGAAACCTGGCCAAATCGATCTTCTTTTGAGTAAAAGAAATGAACTGTTAAAATCTCCACAACAGCACGAGACACAAAGCAATGAACAGCCTGTTCTCCAGAAGAAAGAAGCAAAGGGTTCCCCTGCTGAAAATAAAAGAAATGTAGGAAAGAAGAACCGGAAGGTGAGCGTGGTGAAGGAACCAGGTCCTGCAAAGGAAGAGAGCAGTACAGAAAAAACAAAGACTGACAGCGAGTCATCATGCAAGAGAGACTGTAACCCTCGGCCGTTTGATACAGGTGACATAGACTTTAAATATGTGAAGCACACAGTCCTACAGCCAGAATCAGGAATCATAGACCGAATCACACCCTGTCATGAGTATAAGTCTTTTGCCACCGCTGCACTGTTAGATAGAACTCAATTGCAAGCAAAGTTTGCAAACGAGGTTCTCAGATTTGCCTGTGGTTGTATGAATGTTCGTACAAATGGCACAATACACTTTGGTGTCATGGACAGTGTGGAAAATACTAGGCATGTACATGGAGAAATAATTGGTGTACCTGTGAATGACAGAGACTTCTATGTCGATGCATTGGATTACATAGAGAGATGTTTCATGACCCCTTCTCAAAAAGAAGAAGCGCGGCTGTGTATACGACTGCCGAAGTTCATAGAAGTCATTCACAGAGACAGCCAATTAAAACACTGGGTGATCGAGGTAGATATTGTACCCACAGTAAAGACTGTGAGAGGTCAAATATACTTAGTTCGTCTACCTAAATTTAATGAAAAATCAAATAAGGTTGAACTTGACAAGAAAAGAGTCTATCGCAGAGTTGGGGCCAAGACAGAACCAATCAGTGAAGATGATCACATTGAGTTTATTGCTGGCATGCAAGAAAGGGACAAGAGAAGAGAAGAAGCAGAATCCACAAGTTATCAAAATCCATCACTGCATTCGGAAGATCTGGGAAGAAAGCTGTCTCTCCTTTTAACTTGTGGCAAGAATCGTATAGATAATTCCCAATGGTACATTCTTGTCACAAACAAATGGGAAACGGAGAGTTTGAAGTATACCAACTTTTTACTGAACATGAATATCTTCTGTGTATTTGATTTTGACCCAGACTCAAAATCATCTGGATTGTGTAGTCAGTATGAGGAGCACCATGCAGCCAGCCTGCACTTCTTGAAGGATTACACCAATGAAAGTGGGCAGAGCATCAGTGACTTTATAAAGCACTTGCACTTGTTTGATCAAACCAGTTGGATATTCTGCAATGGGCGCAGTGAGTACCTTGGTGATGAAAATTCCTGTGATGAAAAGACATGGATCAAAACCAAGAAAAAACACCTTAAAAAGGCAATATCGGTGATTTGCAATGAAATTCTTCCAACGGGCTCATTTGTTGTACTTTTTCTTTTGATGTCTCCTGTTGAACAGCCACTTGTTCATACTTTTCATGAATTCTATGCTGAAATGAATGGCAATGACTATATAGTTTCCATTTCAGAATCAAAAGAAAACTTCACCAAGTGGGCTAGCCATGCACAGGATTCTTGCAGCCTTGAATCACTGAATTGTGCAAGCATAGTTGGAATGAAAATAAGCCATATAGATGAAACAGTCCAAAGCATACAGCCCATTAAGACACGGACAACCAAACATTTAAGGGTCTTTAACAAGGGGTTGTGTTCACTCAAAAGTGTTGAGGAAGAAAGAATGTTGTCCCTGGAAATACTGAGTATTGATCAATGTGATGATATCAAAAGTGTTGATGAGGACTTTGTCAAAAATACTGAAGGGCATTTTTATCAAGGAGGGAAAGTACGCTGGGAACATTTTTGGCTAGCAGACAACACACACTGTGGCGAATTCATTCTGCGTGATGCATACAGAGATGTAGCAAAAATTTTAGACTGCATTTTAAAGTCGAATCCACCGAAAAAATCTGTGGAAAGAATCAACATATACCATCATCCAGGCAGTGGTGGAAGCACTGTTGCACGACAGCTGCTTTGGAACTTCAGAGGGGATCTGAGATGCGCAGTTGTAAAACCTTCTTACCCTGTTACAACGGTCTGTGAGCATGCCATCCAGTTCCGAGAATATGAGGAAAAGGACAGAAATAATTGTCTTCCAGTTCTCTTATTGGTGGAAGACTGTGATGAAGAATACCTTGACGAGCTGAGACACGAATTAGGAAATGCCATTGCCTCTATGAAAATCAGCCCATCAACATTATGCTTTATTCTGTTGAGCTGCGGAAGATCTCATGATCCTGAAAAGATGTACCGGGCCCTACCATTACAAACAGTTGCTGTCACACACAAACTGACTGAGAAGGAAAAGAAATTGTTTGCTCAGAAACGCAGGAACCTTGAACAACAATACGAACCACAGTTCATCCTGACTTTTGTTTTGATGAGTGAAGAATTTAAGGAACAATACATTAAAGACTTTGTGGAACATCTGTTACAAGGTATTGATCATTCATCTCTTGTCACTCGTCTAATCAGGTATGTTGCATTACTCAATTGCTATGTGCAGAACTCCTACATCCCAGTATCCCACTGTGAAGCTTTTTTGGGGTTAGGAATACAGAATGATAGAGTCCGACAGCATTACTTTGAGTACTCATTAAGTGAACAAGCAAGACTTGTATTTGTTCATTTGAGAGAGAATCCAACCTACATCTCTTCAATACGTATAATTCATCCGTTAGTTGCAAAGGAAATTCTGCACCAACTCTCAGGTAACCAGCAACAGAGTGCAATTGCAATGGATCTTCTTCAGGAAAACTTGCTTTTTGAGCACAGGTTTGGACGAGATGACTTTAAGAAGTTCAGTAGGAATCTCTTCATGAGACGTTACAAAAGAAGCAAGGGAGACAACACTGATAGCTTATTTTCCCCACTTATTGAGCATGTATGCGATGAAGAAAACCCAACCAAAGCTATAGCACTTTTAAAAGCTGCATATATGAGATTTGGCAAGGATCCATTCTTTGCACAACAACTTGCACGAATACATTACACACATGAACATTTTGAGGAAGCCAAACATTGGGCAGAAGTAGCAAAATCACACCTGCCACATGACTCCTTCATTCTGCACACAGAAGGTCAGGTTTATAAGAAATGGTTCTATGTTAAAGATGATTTACTGGACAAAGAGGAAGCAACAGCTGAAAACACTGCCGAGATCATTGAAATTGCACTAAAGGCAATAGCGTGCTTCAGAGCTTCTCAAGCTGCAGCTAAATCAGAAAAAGATTTTATGAATAATTCTGGTTACTTCGGGCAAGTAGACGTTGGGTTTCGGTTGTTGCAGCTCATTAAGTCAGTGGATCTATTTTCGAATGAAAATAGAAAGTCAGAACTGATACAATACCTGCTCACTGATCACATTCAAGAAGAAGTCAAAAAGCCATGGCACAAATTTCACAGCCAATTGAAAGGCCTACAGAAGACCATTTATGAAGCTCTTGAATGGATTTCAGAAGATCTGAGTTACTTTCAAACTGATAAAAGTGATGAAGAAGAACAAAAACATAAAGAGCAGGAACACCTATACAATCCCAGGAAATGGCTGTTAAGTAAAACCACTGCCTATGCAAGCTTTTTTAGTGACATGGTCAAATCTGATACCCAAGAACCGGAGTTAATGAATCCACAGGGTTTAACTCCATTAATGAGACGCATGCGTATCTACCAACTTGGTGGTGGCAACATTACTACCATCTTTTCTTTACTGACTGATCATAAAACTAGAAATTTGGAAGAAATAATTAACATGTATCCTGAGGACCTTCAGAAGGAAAAGCTAGACCCTATAGACCTGGTGAACTACATATTCTCTCAGATTGCACTAGGATGTGCTTCACCTCGTTCTCCAAAGCTTGTTACTCTACAGAAACTTCAAGAACTTAGTCGGCAGCTCTATAAACAGAGCAACAACAGGTCTCCTACCAGTGCCTTCTTTCTGCATTTTTTGCTGTTTTGGCCTGATGAATCACAAGACATGGACCCTAGTCAACATAATAAAATCTTGATGTCTGCGATCAGCACCTTGAAAGACCTGTATGAAATAAAAATAAAAAATGTGCCTCCAAGAAAAAAGCGAATCTTCACGCACTTTTTCTTAGGGCAGAGAAAAGGTCTTGACAGGTTCATTCACAGAAGCAAGCTTGAAAAACTCCTCAATGGCACTCTAAATGAAAAGAGATTGAAGTGGCACAGTGGTGAAGTTTGGGCAACACCCGAAATTACCCAGCTGTTGAAGCGTGTTCAAGGATGGACAGAGAATGGTGCGGTTTTTGTACAGGGCACCTGCAAGGGCAGCAAGATCAGAGTTCTTCCATTGCATTATGCTTCCATGCCTAACGTCAATGAAAATGTAGTATTTTACTTGGGTTTTTCATTTGATGGTCCAGTTGCTTTTAACATTCAAGTTCTTCACTAATGTACTTGCTTTCGTCTTTGCGCAAAGTAGCTATTTGCTAAAGGTTTTTAAAAGACTGCAACTGACCAAATGACAAAGTATGAACAACTTATGATTATATCTTCGAATGTGTTACATTTGCTTAGGTTTACTCTTTAAAGAATGCCTTATTTTTTACAATTTTGTAACTTTTATTAAATACTAATTAGAACTGAATTTCAATTCAAAATTTAGGATGTGTAGTCCTTGTTTTTATATTAAGCATGTAACTACTGTATATTAAATTTACCCTCAGGTTTGATCCTGGTCATTTACCTTAATTGCAGTTTATTAAAAAAAAAAAAAAAAAACCTCCAGCTACTAATGTTAGTAAATGTATTTTTATGCAGCAGCTTTTTGGATGTAAGATATATACTTTACCAAGATCAATATAAAAACTACAGAAGAAGATAGAACAATGGAAATGTTTGGTTACAGATTTAATAATTGTCATTTTTGTAAAATCGAGTGCATTGTGGAAAAAATAAAAAAAGCCAGCATCAGAAATGTAAAGTTGTTTGCCATCGATCCTTACAATATGTTGCCAAAGTGCAATTTTTTTGGTTGTGCAAATTCCAGCAAAGACTAAAAACTGCATGGTAAAAAAAAAAAAAAAAAAAAAGTTCAGACTACTGTATATGATCATGTTCTATTACAGTATGACAAGCCTACAGGGCATCAAATAAAACAGGAGTTTAATTAAACAATACCAGCAATAAAATAAACTTACTGCAGAGGAAGTTCAAAAATAAAAATGCACACTTGTGTAACCAACATCTTAACATTTATTTAGTTGTTAACATCTTACAAGATTTGTTCAAAAGGTTGTCTTCTGTAGTTTTGATCTCCAGCAGATTCATAAGACCTTGTCATCTTTAATGCCTACTACCTTAAACATGCTACAAACCAGCTACACAAGAGTAAATAGTCATTGTCCAAAAAGTAAGGGATACTATACAGCAGAAACACAGGAAACCTTCAAGAGTGTCACTGTAAATACATATCTGGGTTATTTTACTTAATCTCTGTAGCAGTGAAGATTAAAAGATAAGGGTGAAGAATTAAGTGAGCTTTTAAAAATAGGCCAAATTCATTTAAAAAGATAAAACATCAAGGTTGCTCATTGTTAATAAAATCCCACGCATGAAATGTATGTCAAATCACTTGCCAGTCACTCCACATTCTACAGACAGTAAACACACAGATATCTACAATTGGCTACTGTATATTTCCCCATAAAATGTAATTGAATACAAATCTGCAAAAGTTTAGATCAAAAGGCAAATTAGGTTTGAGTTGTGTCTTAAGAATATTCCTTTTTAGGCTTCATTTCTCTTCCAAAAGATTCTTAATAAACATTTTATTCAGTGTATCGCTGCAGGTGCAATTGACACAGGCTATGTAACAAAGCATCTCCTTTTGAAGTAAAATACAAAGACTGCTGCCTCCAGTTTTCTGCAGAGGCACGTAATCACACATTTAACACATAACTTTACACACCCAAATTCAAAGCCATACCTCATGTCTGGGTTTTTTTTTTGTGTTATTTAAAATAATAGAATAGCCCAGATTCTTAGCATTTTGACGTGGTTGGGCAACAAGCGGGTATGGCACTTAACATTTGGGGAATTACCCAAAGACAATCTGTGCTCCGCATGATGGCAAAGTGGTATTTCAAATGCAAGCTATTCCTTTGCCAAGCGGTCCTTCAGCTTGGAGCTGTTACTTACCCAAATAAACTTGCTTATGTGAGGATTCGGACACATAGCAATCTCACAGCTCTGCCAAAAAGTTACATTCCTGAATCACTGGTACTGGAGTGTTAAGCAATTAGGAACCCCCTCGCCCACTCCCTCCCAAAAAAAACACCACACACCAACCACAAACCAACAGTAGTGTTTAAATAAATATAACCTATTTATTTGGACAACAAAAAAGGCAAGAGGCATCCATGAAAAAAGGACAACAGCCAATGTGTATTTTCTTTGGATCTATGTAATACCAATACATGTTTGACAGCAGCAGAAACTACTTTTTATATACACACACACACAATTGAAAACATAATAAATCTTGACACAGGAATTGCATGTTTATTTGAACAGGAAAGAAGCGCTACACACTATCAACTATTTCTGCTCAAGACAAGACCATTTCAACAAAATATATTCTTAAAAATTGCAGGTACTTACAGATTAAACTAACCTGTACTGCCAGTGTTCTGGGCTTTTCCTTCAATACCAGTAATTAATAAGTGCTGAAATGTTGCTGCTACAGTTAACAGAAACACAAATTACATTAAATGGCTAAAGAACCGAACCTGGAATTCTCTTGACCCATTACCAGTGCCACTCTAGAATAACAAAGTCTGGCTATAGTACAGCAATGAAACCCAACACAAAAGGATATTACCAACTTGTTACGCAATCTAGTAAATCCAGAAATGGAGGGCGTTATTGCTATCAGAAGTCAAGGCCTATTATATTTTTGTAAAATTAAAAAGGTTTGCTTTTATACCAGTAGGTTGTGAGTGTGGGATGGGGAAGATCCTTCCCTTTTTACAGACAGTTCATCTTTACAAAATTTAATTTCAAGCCACCGACATAACTGGCATTAAATTTAGACACGCCAAGGGTTGCAAGTAAAATTAGTGAAAATGTAAATATTGTTTTGTATGTACATCAGCTTCAATAAACGGTTTAACGCAATACGATTGATTTAGGGGAGCAGATAGTATGTACATTGCGCAGTTTGACAAGCTCCGAATTACTTGCACACTGATAGTGTAAGCAAAAACTTCAAGCAGGGCCAAGATACCTTAGCGTTTCACCCATGGAGAAGAAATATTCCAGTGATATAAAAGCTTGAACACAGTGTGTGGTACGATAAAGCAGGTCAGTCCAATATTCCTGCCAGTAATTCCATCTGTTCTGGCTATTCAAAATGAGCTGCTTTGCCTATGTAAAAAAAGCTCTAATTTGTATATGGTTGTTATGTTAAAGAAAAATCAGTGCTGAAGAGGAAGGAGGAAAAAACTTACCGAGCTACAAGAACATATGCAGATAAACCCATTTGTATTTCAATTAAGTTGTAATTATGTGAGCTCTACATTACGTTATTAGAAAAACTTCACAACACATGATTCCAAGTTTAAAATAAGGTATACTTGTTTTGTGTGCAGTGTAGTGTTGTGCAAAAGCTGTGATTTTTTTTTTTTTTTTTTTTTTTTTAACTGCAATGCAGAACTGCTGCAGTGCTTCACAGAGTGACAATTAAAATGGAATAACCTTTAAGAGGTATACTACACTATTCATTTCAGTCAATACTAATGTAGAGCCCATCATACTCTATGGAATAAAAGCCTGATTTGTACAAAAACAAGGGCCTTCACCAAACTTGCTACAAGTTTGGGGACATGGAAATCCAACAGCCAGAAAGCTGTGAAAGCCCTTGAATAAATAAAATGAAAAAAATCTGACTTGCCTCAGACTGTACAGGGCAACACTGAGACTGCCTCAGCCTGTCTCCCATGGCATTGCTACAGGGAGAAGAAAAATCCCAATTTTAGCAACCAAAAGACAGCCAAATTAAATTATAGGCAACATGCAATTAAACAATTTTCCACCAAACAGGCAGTCTGTTAAACTAACCATTTTATTAATCTTTGGCAAGAACTGCCAGCAGAGAGGAAAAGAACGTCCTTTTGATTGAACATGCAAACTATTAGACTAATAAAAATTGGCACATTAGATTACAATTCACACAAGTGGATGCTGAAAACTCCGGATGCCTTAGGCCAAAATATCCTCTGACAATGCAGAAAAAGGATATTAAATTATGGTCCCATATTAAGGCTACACATCTACTTCAAAAGCACTAGGCTTTTCAAAATTACATTAGTAAGGGAAATTCCAAGATAGATGCAGATCTGATGCAAGATAATAACTGGGGTTACCATAGTTTAACAGAATTACAGTAGCAATTCCAATTGATAGACAAAATGTGTAAAAATCTTAAATGTGCCAATTTATAAATCCAACTACTGGTTAACAATTAACGCAACTTAACAAATATGAATGTTAACAAGCAGTTTGGGTGACAACAATGTAATAATAATAATGTATACTATATCACCAAGACCCTTTACTCCCAATATCTTAAACATACAAATTCCTGTTTGCTTCATTTATTTCTGTGGTGCTTGCCTAGCCCTTTCTAATACTTTGGATTGTACTACCAGTTGCAAGTCTAAACTTTCGGGAAAACACCAGTCACCCGTTGAGCATACAGTGAAACATGCAGCATTTTGTTTAATTAAATCACATTAATGTTATACTGACCAGATTCCTTGCATAAGGTTCAGAACCACCATGAGCATGTGGACCATTTTTAGGATTCAACAGTATTCTGCATTTGGGCTGAATCCAGTGGAGAGGCTCAATACTTTGTTATGTGTAACACTATTCTATTGGGGAAACCTGAGGTCACATTTCTAACTACACTGTAGTGTGTTTCAGTGACCTCAGCTACTTGACATCCAAGGACAGTTTGTTAAGGTGCCTCATGTTTGAAAAGTCTTGTGTTCATAAACATTGCACAGCATACACACACTGCTGGGTACAAACCTTTATGCTGGGTTCCTTTTCTGGTCATGAAAAAAACAACTGAAGTTTTCATCACGTTTTATTACAATGAATTTTACAGCAGTACAGAAATAAATCAAGATCTATTCTGTGGCCAAAGAAAACCCTGAAACAGAACAAATCTAAATACATGTAACATTGTGTCACACTGAGACGTAACATACAGATACTCTGAAATGGTACCTGAAGCCCTCACCAAACGATGTTGGGGACATGAAGTCCAACAGCACATAAAGTGCTGTGAAGGCCTCACATTCTGTATAACAATGTAATTCACAGAACTTGCCTTTAAAAAGTGGTATGTTCATGTAACTCCAGCGCCTTCAAAATATTACGAACCATATTTACTAAACTTCACTTCTAAAAACCTAAATGAAACATGGAAAAGAAAAAAAGCCACACAGTATCAAATAACAAGTTTTTGTTCAAATAATGTTATGTAAAACATGAAATGTCCCATGCGTTGCAAACTCAGTTTTTTTTGTTGTTTGTTTGTTTTAAGTCACAATGAAGCCTTAATTTCACTGAAGTTTGGCTACTAAAAATACCACAAGATGAGAAAAGGTTTAATCTCCAAACCTATTAAGAGACGGAGGATCAGCTTCAATATCGACCTCCTTGCGACATTACAGGAGGTCTCATTCCCACTGGTGGTCGGGGTGGCCCGCCTTGGAAGGGGGGGACCATAGGATGCCCTTGTCCATATGGAGGCATCCCTCCAGGCATGTAGCCTGGCATTCCCTGGGGTGGACCACCATACTGCCCTGTAAAAGGAAAAAAAAAAAGTGTCAGTATGACAAACTTAAGATTTCAGCAGCACTTCAGTATATCTTTTATATATCTTTGTGCAACACCAGCAAGACACCAATAGAATATTAGTGTAAAATTAAACCAATTTTATAATAGGGGTGGGTTACAGTAATCAATTAACACTCGAGCACTAGATTACTCAATTTCCACCCCTACTTCATAATGCTGCTTAAAGAATTGCATACTATATATAATAAATGGTAGGATTACAGTTTAGTCTATCATGACTGACAGAGCTTGGCATGCATATATTTACGGTCACTACTTGCTGCAAAGGTTAGAGTTACATGCGAGAGCATTACCATGTGGGGGCATTGGATGTCTCATTCCAGGCTGCTGTGGGGGCATGCCTTGCTGGGGGTGCATCATGGCCCCCATTGGCCCAACAGGCGGAGCCCCCATAGGTGGCTGCCCTTGTCTAGGTAAATTTCGTTGATATTTAGGCAGCTGTGCTCTTCTTTCCTCCTACAAATAGAAATAAAAATGACAAAAAAAAGCAGTTTTAGTGGCTTGCAACATTTGTGGACACTCAATGCATGCAAAACAGTATAACTATTTTTAGATTGCATTGATAAAGCTCAATAACTACAACTGCATTAAGTCTACTTTGACCTAATGGTTATATATTACTTACTGTTGAAGATTTAAAAAAATACATACAAGAACTTACCAATGAAATATCCTCATCAGGGTGGATCAACTTACTAGTTGCACTCGTTGTAGTGAGGGTAGCAGGCTTACTTGTGACAGTAGCTGGTGGCTTAGATACAGTGCTGTTTGTTGCATTAGTGGTCAAAGCTGTGGACTGGGTGTATGCTGGGAATGTTGGTTTAGGGGGCTCTGCAGATGTTGCAGGCGTATTAAGAGGTTTGAAATCAGTACCAACTGGTCCTGACACTGCCTGCTGAGCCTGTTCAATAAACAGAAACAAATGTAAGTCAGTTAAAAAAAAAAAAGAGACCAAATTACATTTTTAGACATCAGCAACGGGAAAAAGGGAAAAATAAACCCACTGCAAAAGCTCACCAACTAAAATCCAAAAAACAACCACCAGGTTATCTTTAATGTCATGCTTTATAAACTGTACAGTAGATGTAGTAAAGCTGTAAACACTTCAGTAGTACACTTTGTAGCTCAATCAATAAGCATACTTTGCTACAAAGGGACTAAGTAACGTAGAGCAAAGCTTACATGTAAGTTCAACACAAATCTGTGCATTCGGGTTCCCATAATGTAAAATAGTCTGATAGTCTGGCAACTATCCCCCCCCTACCCCCCCCAAAAAAATAAAAAACAAACTTCACAGATTTGTACTGAACCCCCATTTGGAGACTTAAGACTGTTTAAACATGCAGTAAATCACACAAAAGGGGATCATCTACTGGGAAAACCAATTCACTGGGTTAAGTTGCAAAGCGTGTTGAAATTCAAATAAGTGGCCTGAGATTTATATTTCTACGTTCAGATATTTCTGAAGACGTAATATCAATGCATTTCTTAAATGCATCACAGGTTACCAATACACTTTATTCACTGCATGCCATTGCAAGCATTTGTAAAGCACTAATTTCACAAACTGAAGTTTATCTGCAAGCTCCTGCATACTTGTGCTGTGCTAGGAAACAGAGGTTTAGAAGATGCTGACACTGTGTCTGCACTGGATGAAGCTGAACTTGTGCTTGGAACATGAGTCCCCATCTGTAGCATAAAGAAAGAGCAAACAGTGAAAACCCAAGTCACAAAATGGGTGGGGAAAAATCTGAAGCTTCTATTTCAGGACCGTGTTAAACCTGAACATTAACATTACACAATGTTTGATTCAGGAGTCGGTCAACAGGACGAAACGATCAAATGTTTTAGTTTTTGATGCCGAGTGATATTTATTAAAATATCCAGGCTCTTAATACTAAAGGCACAGCCCTGAAATTTTAGGGCACCCATGTGTACAGCCCAATAAATAAACGAGTGTATTGTGGTAACTAACTGCAACTAGTTAATTTCACGATCATGTAAATTTACAAATCGTCCGACAGTGCATTCAAAAGGTTTTGGCAGAGTTCATGTGCAAATAGTTCCAGTGTAAAAACACAACAACCCATGCTTGTCATACCTGTCCTGCACTGGGAAACAGTGGTTTTGTGACGGAGGGCTGTGGATTAGGTGCTGTTGCCACAGGTTGCGCAGGCCTGCTTAGCAAGCCTTGCGCAGTAACTGGAGGACCTTGTCCCATAAGAGGCATTCCTGGACGAGGCCCTACAGGTGGAGGCATACCTGGTGGAGGAGGAAAAAACAAACACAAACATATAAACTGAATTCAAGTTGGAAACAAAGTTCACAATAGCCAGAAATAAAACACCTCTACAAACTGGCTGGCAGAACCAT
>NC_054590.1:1223270-1248270 GCF_017654505.1 Polyodon spathula
TTGGTAACAAAACCTTTATAATGCTCTAATTAAAAAAAAAAAAAAAAATAGAACACATTCATGACTTACAGAAAATTATATATATATATATATATATATATATATATATATATATATATATATATATATATATATATATATATATATATATATATATATATATATATAAACTGTACATTCTCCAAAAATATCACGTTACAAATATTTTTTACAAAGGACAAAACAAACTGTGATTGCAGCTCCGTGATGCCTGGAGAAACCGAAGCCCACTCGAGGCACGGTTCTGTGGAGTTCCTCTGGATTTAAGGAAAGTCAGCTGCCAGAGCATCTACAGTTTGTCTGGGGAGATCAAGGTTCATTCCCTTAAAGTAGTGCAGAAATCTGGAAACCAAAAACAGGATATATTTATTGTACCGTGCACAGCACTTCGGGGACATCACATGCATGGCTAATACGAATGTGTTTTAGTTTGAGGGGTGAGAGCAGAGAAATCAACAGCCACTAATTACAGTAGGGATCATCTTGTATATTTACTTTAGGTAATGCATTGCCTGTATACCCCATACAAGTGAATCCCTACCTTCGCTTTACTCTGCATTCTTCTTTCAACTTTTCAGTCCTGCAAATGGCCCTGAGGGTAGGCAAGTAGTCCACCGCGGCAGCCTGTCTGTTACCCTGACTTATAAAGGACTTGTTGGAGAACACAGTCTTCATTATTTCAGATCTCCTGTGCACCACGCTGCTAAAAAAAAAAAAAAAAAATAAATAAATACAGGATTGGCATGAAAGGTTTTCCATTATAAAAACACGCACACATCATAATAAGCTTATCATGAAAACCCTTTCCTTGTAAGACATGCACTTCACTAGGACTATTCTGTTGAAGAAGGAATAAAAGGTTGCTCAACACACTGAAGCATTTTAAAAAGAGCAACAAGACAAACTTCCAGTACCTTGGTTTGCAGGGCGCACTCTGAACGAAGCTCACTCCGTTTCTGTGTGCGGAGACGGGAAGGATCAGCTCCTCCGTGGGATCCTTCCCCAGTTCTTTACACCGGCTCAACATGCCGTCCATCGCCTCCGAAATAACCGTCCGACACTTCTGAAAACTCAGCCCCTCCACGGCCACTTTGATCTCCACAGAGCTCCGAGAACTCCACCGGTCGCAACGCTCTGACCGCCTCTCGTCTGACAGCCCGTTCTTAATTTCCGCAGCGGACCAGCAAGACTGATCCCATTTGCAAGGCCCCTCTTTTTCCACAGCTTCATTGAGAAGGGAAGAATCCAAGAACGACATGTGGTCCAGGAACTCAGATAAGGAATCAAGGCACCGGGATACAAGCCGGGAGCAGGTCTGTTCCGCCTGAGTTTGGAGTTTCTTTACAGGCTTTACAAAAGCTGGCTTAGAAGCAGCGTCTGAATGAATGGGGTTTTCCTTGGCGTGCGAGGTAGGTGCTGTTGGAGGTAGTGATTGGAAGCTGTCCTCAGAGTCTGAATCAGACTGAAACAGATCTTGGTTGTCCAGCAGCAGCTCCAGCCTTCGTTTGTTCTTCATCCTCGAGGAGACTTTCAAAGGGCTGGGCTCTACCGAGCCGTCACTCTCCAGAGGAATATCGGCCTTCTGGGAAAGGGCCAAGGGTTCAGGTTCGGGATCAGCCTCCTCAGCTGGAAGCTTTTCATTGGATTCAGGCAGGAACCTCACTGGCAACGGCAGGAGCAGCTCCAGATTGCTGTACGTGAAATCCAGCCTCATCCCCCGGCACTCTGCAAGCAGCTGGAGAGGTTTAGTCCAGTCCCCTGCACTGGAGATCTTAGGATAGAAAGACAACATTTGAAAACAGCTTGAATACCACTATTGAAGCAAGGAAAAAAAATATTTACCAATTAGTATTTCTAACCAATATCTTTTAAAACATTTGTCATCCATCCAAAAAAAAAAAAAAAAAAAAGTCAAGTGCATCATCTCCAGTGCTGCTTTAAGAATTGACATAAAGGAAGTACCTTTTAAACAGTAGCTTACTGGAATACTATTCGAGCGACTCTGTTTCTTCAACTTCAGTTAGGTGTGGAATGGAATCTAAATGAAGAGATTCCCTTTGCTGATATAGTCTTACCTGAAGCACAGAGAGCAGATCCTGTGAATGCTCTACATTCTGTAAACCCAGCAGATTTTCTGAACAGCCCACGTCACATTTTGGCACATCACGTAGAAGAGCCTCCCCAGGCTGCAGACACACAGGCTTGCCCTCTGCACTCTGTTTAGCACCAGTTCTCACCACAGGACCATGCTTCTGGACATGAGACTCTGTTACAGCTGCAAAAACAAAACAAGTAACTGCAAACATTCAGTTAATCATTTAGGATGTCCAGTGAGCACAAATATTTTTGTTTAAGGTCTAAATACAAAAAAACTTTAGGCATGGTAATTACACTGCTAGCGTCATCATCAGCCTTTACACGGATTATAAAGAACACGATTCTGTTAGGAATACGCTGAACCACAAATATCGGTCTGGGAGAAAGAGGCCCCTTTTACTATTCTGCTGTAAGACGCTAAATACTTTGTTGGTATTTAATTGAAATACATTTTTTACTGCTTTAAAAAAAGACCCCATAAAAGATTCAAACACAACGTGAGAAGCTTCGCAGTCCAGCAGTGTTTCACATCCCTGGAAACTTCAGTGTTGTGCATATAGAAGACCAAGTACCTGGAACAGAGAGCGGTCGATGCACAAGACTGCCCCCTCCAGTTCGGGTCCAGAACTGCAGCTGCAGCAGGCTTTGCCGAATGTCACAGTTATTTAAGGCGAGGAGAGAGGAAAAGTCCTTCACATCAGTTCTCAAGTTCTCAGTCAAGCAAAGGAGTTGCAGATAGCTTGCAACATTAACCTGATGATGAGGAAAATTAGGCGATTTACCAAATCGTTGCAGGTTTTTTTATTGATAAGCACAGTCACTCTTTGTTGTTCATCATGACATCTCAAAAAAAAAAAAAAAAAACTTACTAGTGAAGGAGTTTTAAAATGTATTTCTTCGAAGCAGCCATCAAACATCAAGTTAAATGTTGGATCTAAGCAAAGAGAAAAATAAATATTCATGCACCTATTCAATAGCTACAGAATTTTAAAACAGGATTGAAAATTGAATTTATTGCTGCATAGAATAATAAAAAAAAAAAAAACACACAACACTTACCGCTAGTGGTTAAGATAACAGGCCTCTTGGTTGTTGCCATGAAGGTCTTGATAGCAGCCAAAAATCCAGAATCATCATCAAAAATAACATCGACCTTGAAACAGACGAACAAAATCAACGAGCTTCAACCACACGTGCAACCAAGCCATGCAGCTAAAGGGAACAGATCTGGAATCCGCATTTGTGGCTGGAATTGGTCAGCCACCTGCACACTGTGTATGGGGCGCTTACATCAAGACATGCCCTTACCTCTTCGAACAGGATGAGAGACGTTGCAGTCTTCTTGCTGGGCTCCTCTGTCAACACCGCCTTGTTCTCAGATGCAGGCTTGGTCACCAGTGCCTCTTTTCCTTGAGTGCCCCCTTTCTTCACTTTCGAGGGCTTCTGCAGTTTTTCTGAAAATAAAAATGAAGCTTTTGAAGGGAGCTCAGAAAGAGAAGGACTGGCATGCCTCTGACAACGAAGCTGACATCTGGACCGGATTTCAATTTAAATCAGTTATGTATTACAACCATCGTGAAGAAGAAAACTTTAAAAGGTCCTTAAAAACATTAAAACTAAACAAAACACGAAATAAAGCAATCACTCTTCATAACTGTTATACATGTCTGTAAATTAAATAAAAAGGAGAGGGCAGGTTACCTCAAAGACAGGTCTTCCTGGTTTGCATGTGTTCCTCACAATCAGCCATTGTAAACAGCCAGCATTGCTGTTCCTTTATTACCTTCATCCACGTGCTTCTCTTCCTTTCCCGGTTTTCCCTTCTTGTCTTTGGCTCTTGCCTTGACATTGAAGAAGTCAGCCAGGGCTGTGGGGGCCAGCTTCCCTTTCTTGGTCCCTGCTCCTCGGGGGGACTGGGGGGGCTTCGTGGGAGAAGAAATCACCTTCCGTGGGGATTTCATTTTTCCTTAAATAAAAAAAATGTAAATTAATATTGTATTAATTACTAGTAATTAGTATCCTGTTTAGGCAAATCCTAATAGTGTTTTGCTTTCAAACAACATACTGGGAGAGTTGGTGATTGTGTTGAACAGCGACTTGCTGACAGTGCTGCTGTTGAAGTAGCTGGGCTTGTGCGCGTTCACTCCTTGTATGTCAACCTGGTGGGACTGGGTGGCTTCTTTCAGCTGGGACAGGATCTGCCTCCCACTGCGCTGCGAGGACGCATTCACCTCAAACACCTAGAGAGAGGGGGACAGAGAGAGAGAGGGAGGGACAGAGAGCAAAACAGAGAGAGACAGAGGGGGAGAGAGAGAGACAGAGACAGAGAGAGAGAGAGAGGGAGAGAGAGAGAGAGAGAGGGGAGAGACAGAGAGAGAGAACTATATCTTAAGTGCTCGCTTTACAGGACAAGACATTCTAGAAAGAGACGCTTCAGTTGCATGTTTTTATAGTTAAATAAACTTTACATTTTAATTTGTATTATCATCACCTCATATTTTCCCGTAGCAGACCCTGAGATTAACGTTTGCTCGCAGTAGACTGTTTCTTTAACAACAAAACACATTTCGTATTGGGTGCTACAACATACAAGCTGGGATTCACCCCCGGGGACCAGGAAGCCCAATCACGACACATCCAATAATCTATGCCGCCAGTAAGATGGAGACATTGTATGGAACAAACCTTAAAACCCAGCTCCTGCGCACAAGCATAGACGGCTGCCGTCTTCCCCACTCCAGGGGGCCCCGTGATGAGCACGGTGTTACACAGAAGATCCTCCATCTCATCCTCTGACTGGTCATTTTTGAAATCATCATCGTCCCAGGCTTCTGCAACACCAACAGGAAACAAATTCAAGCAGGGGCTCAGGGGAAAAGATGAAAGGAGTGCAGAAATACTTAGTGTAGACACCCCCCCCTTTAATTCCTTTACCACTCTTCTCCTTTTCTTGTTTCTTCTCCTTCTGTTTTTTCTTTTCCTCACGGTCTGCTCTCAGTTTCCACTCTTTCAACCAACTGTTTAAAAAAAAAAAAATATATAGAAAGAATGCATCAGCAATGATATTTCAGGTCTAGGGTTAACAGAAGGACATGCAAATTTGCATTAGAAATCACCTTCACGAAAGAGAACAAAAAAACCCTGAATCTGCAAGAGCGTGCAGAGGTGCCTGTAATCACATTACCTGTGTAACTTCTTTACAGCACCTGAATTGCCAATCACTTCGCTGGAGTGCTGGGGTTGGTATTTCTCGGTCCACAATACATCCTCCTTTACTGAATCTGATAAGAATATGAAAGTTTGTGATAAAAACAAAACAAGCCTTTGCAAACAGAAGCAATGTTTCCCTTGTTTTAGGACAGTGTTGCTTGAGTAGATCTCTTCAGGATTGGTTTCAGCTTGACAAGTTAAATGTTTTACAGGCACCTTGTTTGGCTGCATCGCATGCAGGCTGCTTGTTGTCCTCCAGCACGATGACGTCATCCTGCTGCTGCTGCTGCTGCTGCTGCTGCTGCTTGCGTCTCGACCCGCGGCTCAACCTCCCCTTCACTGGGGCTTCTCTGCAGGCTTCCTCCACAGCGGCGCCTCGGCCTCTCCTCGCTGGTCTGTCCCGGGCGTTTTCAGGAGAATCACCGATCAGAATCACAGCACTCTCCCCGCGGCCCGCCCTCTTTCGCTTGGGAGCCTTGTCCCCTTCCCCTCCGTCCTCACAGCGCTTTCTCTTTCCGCCAGTCTGCAGCTGGTCCATGGGTAAACAGGACGCTTCTCCAGGATCTTTAAAAACAAAGAAAGAAAAAAAATGAAAGCGTAAATGAATTGCTGCGTTTTACCTTCTGTATGCAGCAATGAATGAAAGGTGTGCACAGACACAGAGGCAGACAGGCTCTTTATTTGTATGCCATGTCTCTGTAGTTAAAGCATGCGAGTGCTGACCTGGGGCTGCAGCAATGGGAAGTAAAAGGTGTTCAGTGCGTTTCTTCATGAACCAATTGTAAAATCTTCGCACTGGGAAAGGTGGGTTAGATGACCTGATTTCCTCCAGCAAACATTTTTTCACTTCTTCAGAGAAATCCACTCTCCAGCCAGATAACTAAAACACAAACGATGAACAAATACAACAGCAAGCTTAACACACTGTCAAGAACAGAGCACAGTCCACTCTGATGCACTTCAGTTTGAAGGAGTGCTACTCAGAATCCATTCTCTTATCCATTAGCTTTATTAGCATTGTCACCCTTCCTTTCTTAATTTGGTTCAATTGTATTTTTACATGTATTCACAGCATGCAATTATTTCAAATACAACATTACAGAAAGATGTTATAGACATCCTTTGCTGTAGGTCACACTATCCTATTGTGGTCAGACCAGGTTTGAAATACAAAACATGTGATTAGTGATCAGACACCAAGGAATAGCAGCTACCTTTTAATTAGTTTGAAATCGAAGCAGAGCCTGCTGAAATAGAACCAAAAAGATCTTTGAGGGGTTTGCTTGCCAAAAGAAAGCAGCTTACCTCAATTGTGGGTTTGACAAATGTAGACCTGGATTTCAAATCTGTGAATTCCCCTAATGAAATGACACACTTTGCAGCCTTTGTTATTGTCAGTTCGTCACTATCTTCTCTCAGCTGCTTCAGCAGGGGTGATGCAGGCCATGTCAGTGTCCACAGGGCACACTCTAAATGAAATAAAAGTCAGAATAATACAATTAAACATTTTCAGTACAGGTACAAAACATAAACATAAACATATTTAATGCGAATCACTAAACCCCTTTCTTCAGCCTTAATGAAACAAAGGGGTGTGTGCGTGTGTGTCACGATTGTGTTGCTCCACAACTTGACAAAAGCTCAACCCACCTGGAGATCTCTGCAACACATGCGTGACGGCCTGGAACGACACACATGCAATTGAGTACACCTCCCGACTGGCTGCAGTTTTAGCAATCTGTCTCTTCAGGGTGTCGGGCAAACCACTCTTTAAGAAGTCCCTCTTGGCTCGGAACTGCTGGTCATCCTGAGAGTTCTCAGAGTCATCGCGACTGGAAGACAAAAGCACACCGGAGTTAGGACTTTCACACAAACGATTCTTTATATGTAATAAAAACAGGGCGTTGGCCCTTTTGTGTATATACACAAACAAATCTGTAATATATACCAAGTTCTGTTCTGTTAGCACAGCCTTTCTGCAAGGCTATCAGTAAGGAACCAGGGCTTTAGTTTTTACCTGCTGTCATCAAAGATGGAGATGACTCCAGTTTTAGGTACCTTCTTGCAAAGAGCAGCTTTGGAATCTGAAAAAGGAAAATAGAACAAAGTAAAAAATTTGCTAAAAAAAAAAAAAAAAAAAAAGTTTTCTTTGGAAAACTTGAAATTACAGATCGATTCTGTAGAAATCAGTTGAACCACAGTGTACGGTACTGAATCTTGCATTACATAGTTTAGAAAGGCATCGAAGCTTTGCAGTACCAGCAGAGTTCTTTGGCGCTGCATTCTTTCCCAAGACATCGTTCAAACTGCGAAGCTTCTTCTGATTCCTCCGTGCCGACAGCACATCAGGGGCCGGACTGCAATCCTCTTTCGAATCTTCCACCATCACCACAGAGTCCTGAGGCACAAAGCAAGAGCCAGCTTTTTAACTTTAGCTTTTATTTATTTATTTTTTTAAATTTTATTTTGACATCACTGTCTTGCCATTTTTTTCAGATTATCAATTTACAAAATACATGCTGTATTCCTGCTCCCTAATATTAACTACTTCAGCTAACTCATGATGCCAGTCATGGATATATGACCCTGTCTGAAGTCTTTTACCTTGCAGTTTTAGGAGCACAACCGTGAAAATATATATATCAGGAGTTGGAAAGTCGACTGCTCCAGTTCAGGTCTTTGTTCTAACCATGATCTGATTTTTAAACTGAACACATTAAACTCTCCACCCATGCCCTATACTGAATGTAACTGTACTTATTAAAACCTGGACTGGAATGCCCCCAACCCTCAGGACCAGAACTGGGCATATTCAAGACAGCCGCAGTAAAGAGCTGCACCTCATCCTCATAATAGCTCTTTCTCGTTGGAAGATCTTGTTGCCGAGATGATCGTCTTAAAGACTCTGCGCTTTCCACAGAACCCTTGGACGACTTCTGCTTCAGAGCCCTGGCTTTCTTAACCAGTTTCTTGGCTTTTAACGTATTCTTTTTCTGCCAGAAAAAGGTAAAAAAAAAATAGAAAATTATATTTACTAACAGACCATGCTCAGTGTTGGATGCACTGGAAATGACGTACTCGTCTGCAAAATGTACCTCTGGCAAGAACCAGACGTGGATCATTTCGTTTGCAAACCTCCACAACCATTACCTTGCTACTCCTTGGAGTCATTTCTGAATCTTCTCCACTAGCAGCCTTTCTAGATCCTCGAGGGCTGCGTGGGAAGACACGAGTAAACCTCATCCTGCAGATCGTAAATATATATAGAAAAAGGATTTTACACATGTAGGTGAGGGTTTATACAGTACTTAGGAAATGCTTGCATCTCAACAGTTCACACATTTTATAAAAAAAACAGTAAATGCACACACACAGAACTTCCTGAGCACCCTGGTAAAAATACAAATCTGGTAAGAGCAGGTGTCAGCCTAGCTATACTGCAATGGTAATTCCCCAGTCAGTAACTGACAACACAAGAGGACTGACACTTTTTACCAAATTTGCAGAAAACAGATCATACAATAAATGCATCTTTACCTGATGGGGCTCTGGGCATCATCGGGGGCTGTAATCATCTCAGACCTGTAGGCACCACCTTTCCGCCTGCTCATTCTCGGGGTCGATCCCTGTACCGGGCTGTCCGGTGACAGTTTACTGTGACGAGCAGCCAGCTCTCCCTGATGCATGTTTGTAACGGTTGTTGAGCCAGCGGACGTCTGCTTGGCGCCTCCTCTTGTGAGCTTCCTGTTAGTCTTCTCAGCTGGCAAGGGGGTGACAGCAGTAGATCTCTGTTCAACAGCCTCCTCTTGAGTCAGATTCTTGCCAGCCCTTGATACCTCCTCTGCGGTCACTGTGTTGGCAGCATCTTCCTCTGGTTTTGCTGTGCATTTCATGCCTTTTTTCGTCCGCTTTCTGTCTCTCCTCTCTGCTGCAGCCAGCTTCCCATCCTTGCCCTTTTCAGTGGCAGTGTCAGACTCCTGCTCCTCAACCTTTTCTGTCCTGTCGCTCTTTTCTCCTTCCTCTTGCTGGTTCACAGCTTTCTCTGTTGCCTCCTTCTGCTTGCCAGGGCGCTTTTTCAGTCTGCTCTTGGATGTGTCCGGAGTGGGCTTCTTGAATGCGTCCATAAACTGCTTCTTCTCCTCCAGGGTGCACTTGGGTTTGGGAGGGATGTTGGCTGCAGTCTCAATTACCGCCAGTTCCAGCTCCTCTTCCTCTATCACCACATTCGACTTTCTTTTAGGGGCTGCCTGCTCCGTGTTTTCATCACAAGCCACCTGCCCAATTTCTACGAACTGGACCTCGTCGTCTCTCCTGTTCTTACAAAAGATGGAGGCGATTTTCTTCTGAGGTTTCTTAGCACGGCAAGCCGAGGTGAGGGGCTGAAAGACACGATGAACCTGTGCTTGGGTGGTGACGGTCCTGGGTGAAAGCTGCAGAGGTGGACTCTGTTCCCCTACCTCCCTGCATCCAGCCTCCAATCCTGCCGGGGACGCAGAGGCACCGCCCTCCTTCTGACTCTCCAGGAACTCCTCGAAGGAGATGGTGACCGTGCTGTCATTTAAACGGAAAGCATCGTCCCGATTCCCTTCCAGGCTCGTCTCGCACGGAGCGCTGTCGGACTCCCGAGACACCTGGATCTGGGGCGCCTGCCTTGCCCTGGACTTCGTTTTGAGAGCAGGGTCTTTCCCCTTTTCTTCATCTTGTTTCAGTGGCTTTTCTAGCAACACCTGTGGGGGTTTATCCTCGCTTTCAGGTTTCACCTTCTGCTTCCGTTTGGTGTATTTTCTTTTCTTAGCGGGCGTTTTAAGCAATTTTTCTTCGAGGTCTTTTCTCAAGGTTTTGCCAGACAGCGTCTCTTCCACCACGTAGCTGTCTGCACTGATCTGAGCTAGCAGTGCTGCTGTGTCGCTGCCCAGTATTGCAGTGCCCAGCTCCTCGCGACCGCTCTTCACAACACTGCAGGAGTCACTGCTGGAGTCAGCAATCACCACCGCTTCCTCACGGCTTTTATTCTGGATACCGTTCAACTGCTTGCTCAAATTCACCCCTTTACCCAGCTGCTTCTCTCTGCCGAGGCGGTGCTTCTTAGTTTTTCCCGGGGTTTCTTTGCTGCTCAGTGCTTCAGGAGGCTGGTCTGCAGTTTCTTTAGCTTTGTTCAGTATAGAGCTTTTGCAAGTTGCTGGGGGTGTCTTTTTAAAATAGGACATGATGTTATTTGATCTCGGGGGAGAGAAAGGTTTCTCTGCTGCTTTAGGCACAGGTAGGAAGTAGCTGGCGATTGTTTTAGCAGGAGTTTCGACGTCTTCCCTTTGCTTCTTGCACGGCTGTGAAACAAATCAGGCAAACGCTAGTTTTTTATTTTGAGATGCATGCCTTACTGCAAATCAGTTCTAAAATTCAGCAATGCTTGATACAGTAATGATAATATTTAAAAACACTTCACATTTGGTGGCTTTGTTTTCAAACACTTCACTTGGTGGCTGTGACACCAGGGTTATATTATCAAAGCTATTTACTACAAATTGTAATTAGCAGGTTAAACCAAAAGGGCAAGCAGGCTTGCTGGGTCAGACTGCCTTTTCCTGTTCTTTGTAACCCTCTGAAATGCATTCCGACTTCCGCAGCTTCTCCCCTGCTGGGAGGGGAGGGGCGCTGGCAGTGGGACACGCCCCCACCTGTGACCAGCTGACCTGGAGACAGAGTGTAAACAAGCAAGCAAACACCAATGTGTAACCAAAGGTCACAAAAATTAGAGAGAGCGTCCTGTGTTACATTGAGGTGAGGGTATTGTGGCACAAGGCTGTGTGTCAACCTTCACAGAATACCCTGACATTTAATGACTACCTTGGTAAGCCTTTTATTCACAGGTTTATAGAAATGAATACACTTACTTGTGTCTCAAAGTCTTCAACCACAGATGCCATTGCCACTACCCCAACCATATCTGCTTGTAGTTGCACACCTGTAACAAAACATATTACAGTAAGGAAAAACAATTCTACCACCAAGCAATATGGGAATAAACGAAACTGCGCACTGGAAACTTGACTATTTGTAATAATTCGACTCAGTCCAATTTTGTATCAATACAGAATGATGCATAACTACTACCAGCAAACTGTAACCCAAAAATAAGTTAAAACAAATACTGAAAATACAATTAGAACAAACACAGTACAGAAACCCCAGAACGGGGTGTAAATTAGATAGAAAACCAAACGTAGTATCTGCCATGAGATGCAAGCCAGCTTTCACTCCGGGAGTGCACACAGCAGTGACCACAAGAGTCGTGAAAAGAAAAGTAAATAGAAACACAGAGTCCGCAATTCAGTACGGAGAGAGACTGGCTGCCTGCTGTCACACCCGCAGCCAGGAACAACAATTCACCGCATGTAGCTGCAGGGTAACTAACCCATACTTCAGCGTTACTGTACCTGTGGCTACACTACTGCGCCATTGCTGTAAACCTTTGAACTAAGAAATATGCAGCGTTAGCCTCCTAACAGCACACGACCATAAATGGGAAACGTACGTCATGAAAACATATAGATACACCAATTATTTAGGTCCCATTCATGCTGTTCTAGGCGCCGTATTTACAAAGAGCAGACACCTCAGTTAACCTTGTATGCGATGTGCTCGGTCTCTTTAACTACACTAATACTAAACACACGGCATAATCTAGTTTTTCTTCATTTATCTGAAAAACATTTAAATGTTAATAATAATAATAATAATAATAATAATAATAATAATAATAATAATAATAAAACGTGTTACCTCTTTGGTAGATCGAGTCCAGTCATAAAAACACCACCATTCCTTTCCCCCCCGGTGTTTTTATATTATTAACGCACCCGCGCACGCAGCAACATGCCTGGCTTTAAATCAGTTATATCTGTGTTAATATTTGTAACTGCGCCCTGTTTAATATAAAAAGCGCCTAAACACCCCGGCAGCAGCTTCAAGGAAATGGCGCCAAGAAACACTGACCTTTGGCACGCCCGATTCCACCAATCACGGAGCAGGCGAGGATTGTCGTCATGCTCTCCTTTGTGTTCATTCGCGGCGTGGAGCGCGGGAAACAGCGCCCACCTTCGGCAGCCCCTGCGAATGACTTACTGTAACATTTAAATCTCCTGTATTCAAATGCATTGTTTAACTCAGCTGCACACCGTGTTTATTCCTTAGCACAGCTTTCTTTCCTTAAATACTAGTAGTTTATTGTGTACAAGGTCAGTGCAGTGTGATTGTATTCGTCTATTAATCATCGGCACCCTACATGTCAGGTTAATTCAATATGGTCGTTATAAACAAGCTTTGAGGCATTCACATATTCTACTTGTTTGCATTTTACAATGGCAATGCCAGCGACAATGGAGCAATACGCTACCTGTAGCAATGCTGTTGACTTGAAGCAAAGCGGTATTGTCTCGTACAAGTCGCACACAATATTTCTACAGCCCCTTATTTGGACAAAAACGAGTCTGTTTCAAACGTAGAAGGAAAGTGATGAAGAGTCCCGAAAATGACACGACGCAGACTGTGAAGGTGTGGACAGGAGGTGACCTTGTCTTGTAAGATGGGGTAACCAATGCAAAGCACCGAGGAGATGGGGAATTGCAGACCGGTTTGCATGTGTTTCTGGAGCCGGATTCAAAGCCGTGGGACGTCACTGCCTAGGTTATACCCAGTGTTTGCGTCGATTACCGGACGCAGTGATTGATTGCGTATGAGACAGCCCAATCAATACTCTGTCGCCATCTTCCCCGATCAGTAGTTGTATTAGACTCTTGTTGCAAAGGTTTGGTACAGCCAAAGTTAGTACAGGCATTCACAATCACCGAATCAGCTCTAGTTCGATGTCCCTAAAATGCATTTACTACGTGCAGCCACCAGGCGCTGGCAATGCAATGCGAGCCGATGAAAGCAATACAAACCAAGAGTGCGCTAATACTACTAATAGTACTTTGCCTGCACAACATAACCAAATTAGAGACGATACTGTAAACTAAACACAACTAATAATATAATTCTGTCATGTATATGTATTTAAGATACGGAAAATAGTGCAACCTAGTCTCCAGGAAAGGAGTCCCGCCTCTCCACAGTTCCAGCCTTGCTTTGGTTGATCACTCCAGCTGTCAGTCAGACAGCACGCCTCCTAGCCCAGTTCAGGTTCGTTTGCAGCGCTCAGATGACTGGCAGCTGTAGATGTGAAGTTGCAATAGGGCAGGATACATATTTTTTTTGAAGATTATGAATTTGCTTTGACTCGGGCAGGTATGTAGCGTTTGTTTGTAATATCATGCATGGCGTTATCAAAAGCTTTTAGAGCCCGTGTCTTGTGCAGCGATGCTAATTCTTATGCTTTTGTTTTTAACTTTTGGGGTGTGTTTTTCTTTAAGACCGGACAGTCGGTCGTGAAGTTCCTTTTCAGAAATTACAGTTGTGGCGCCTCTTTAGCGCAGCGCCTTGGGCTGTATGCATTTTGTTTAAAAATTAAACGAAACGTGTATTGCATATGTATTATTGTATGCTTTTTATTCTTTTTTTGATCATAATCAAACTTACTTTAATATAGGAATGCGTCCCATGCGTGGCTGAATTGCGGAAGTTGGGTTATACACCGCTTGAACTAGTTAGATACAGACTAGCAGGAACTTGCAAAGCGCCTCTTCTAAAGGGCTAACGTTAAGCGTGCTTCACAGTGTCTGTACTTGCTGGCGACTGGCAATCGGGTACAGTGAATAGACCCCAGATGATTGCATCAGCTATCCAAGATTGCACACTCTATATCAATAACAACGACATACATATATCTAACCGAGTTTCCTGTAGATGTTCCTTCTTGCTTTCCGGGCTGCACAGCTGAGACCTTCCCTTCTGTATCCTCGTACTGCTGCCATAGTGTAGGCGGAGAAGCGTGGCTGTGGGGCTCAGAGACACCCACAGTGGCGAGGTAGATGGTTTGGGTCTGGGTCTTTGTAATAAAACAGCTACCATTTAAAGAATGTGAACAAACGGGACTGCCGGCACAGGAGTAGAAAGACGGGCTAGGCTTTTTAGCGACGGGACAGCTGCGTGAATTCGAATACTGAGTTTAAGATTTAAATCGGTTCTTAATTAGGGGTAGGGCTTTGGCAACGGCTCGAAGAGAAAGTTGAATGTGTTCGAAAGAATGTAGTGCAGTTTTACATTGGCAAGTCTTTCTGTACCAGGGAAAGAGCATGGCCGGTCTGTCTGTACCAGGTAAATAAAGAGCGTGGCCTGTCTTTCTGCACCTGACCCACTTGTCAGTTTCCAGCAGGACGCTGTATGGAAGAATGCAGTTATCAGACTGCAGGTCTGCTACGAAGTTTGCCCAGGGTCGGGTAGCGAGACAGTGGCTGGGCTGAGCTGTTGCAGGATTCATAACAGTGTCTTCTGGCAGGCTGGCTGTCTCACTGCCTAGTAATCTGAGTCAGTGTGATTCGTCCTTCAGAGAGGTGATACACAGGGAGGCACAGTGTGCCGGAGGGCAACACTACAGAAAGAATATTAGAAAGCAAAAATAAAGTTTCGTTTTGCCCATTTTGCAGAAGATCTGAAAGTTAAGTTGGGTTCTGGTTAGAACTGGGCTGGATGGCGCGGTTCAGTATGGGGCTCCTCTATAGCTGATTGGATAAGAGCAGAATACCCAAACCCGTCAGAAGCCAGGCACGTCAGAACGGACGCAAGGCACAGATACAGACCTGTGTGTGCTACAGTGAACCTACAGTTTTGCAAAACAGCAAATTGTTTTTCAAAAATGAATCCTTTTTGCTCATGCACGTTTGGTTTGTGTAGCCTAGTCTTGCAGCTGCTTCACTTCACACTGCACTGCTCTCGCCCATGACTCCTCAGTGAAGAGCTGCTGTTGATAAGCTCGGTGGTGTTGACTGTGTTGAAGGATTGGGAAATGCAAGGAGTGCACCACTAGTATCAGCAGTAGCAGCGAAGATATTTCAGTACAATGTCTCAGCGTGGTGCCGCAAGACAAAGCAATCGCAGCTCACCACAGCGGCTGTGCTGGATTCTGCTACGCGCTGCCAGGGAGTGGGGAGGGTTAGGTTGTCCTGATTTCCGTCTCGTTGCGGGTCCAGGCAGTGTGAATGCACTGCACGCTGAAGTGTGTTAGGATCTTTCTGCGGGTGCTCTCCGGCGCTGGGAGGAAGTGAGGGAGTGGGGGTAGCAGCACACACTCCTGTTAAGGCTCTTCTTCCTGTGTGCGGCGGAAGCGTGTTCAAGCCACAGCCAGCTAGGGGATCTTGTTTGTCTCTCATTTTCACTTCCACATTTTAATCAGAGCACATCCTGGCGTTACTCTGAGAGGCAGACCTGGCCTCCATTACATTTCCGGTTAGAGCAGCTCCATATGATTGCAATGATGTTGCCTTGCCCCAGTACTAGAACAGTTTCAAGTAGTGAAAATGAAGTTAGTTCATAACTGCTGTAACACACTGTGGGATTATAGTGTAGCTAACAAACTGTGCATTTTCAATTGCCATTAATCGCTAGTCCAGTGTTGTATTGTATTGACTAAAAAGGAGGTCCTGTGTACCAGGTTTGCACCACCATGCCTCTCCACCAGCCTCAGTGACAGTCTTTTACCTGAGGCTGCAGCCTATAGCACTGCAAAAGGGGCAGCGCTGTGTGTCTGATTGGATGGGTTCAGTGAAGTACGTGAAACATATCTAGACTTATTTAATGACAGGATCATGAATATTAAACTTCATTTAATGCATCAGAACCTTAAAAAAAAAAAAAACTGAAGTCACACACGAATCCAAAGATTTATCAGTCTATAAGGATTATTATTCCAGTAATATAATGGGAGTGATAGATCTGGGTTGCATTGTGTAGATGGTGCTGTGAGCGCTGCTTGCTTGTGTGTTGGCAGCATGTCGATCGAGGCAGAGGCTCTGCTCCAGGAGGCGAAGGAGAGCATCGAGGCAGCGCGGAACTACAGGAGCGAGCTACAGCACAGGGTGCAGGGCCTGGACCTGGCTCGCCAGCAGGTAGGGGGCGCTGTTTATATTTTAAATCCGTGGTTGTCCTTACCACCGCTTGAGGATGCTGGGAGGATATTGGAAGCCACCACCTTGGTCTTGAATCATGAATGAATAATGTAACTGTTTTTACACTTGAGAGAAGATCAAATTGCCTTTTTTCAGCTTTTACAAAACAAATACAGGGGTACTGCCTGTATCAATGACCAATGATACAAACAGGGTTTCCCTTGCATGCTAATCTAACTCTCCCATTCTCACAGACCCCAGGTACTTCATTAGCACGCTGGTGAGATTGTTACACAGAGGTCATTTAAGGTGGCACGCAGGCAGCTACTTCAACTGTCATCTAGCCGTGCCACCTTAAATCTTCTTCCTGATCGTGACACCCCCACACTTATGTATATATAGTTTCGATACAGTGCAGCAAGGAATGCATTTATCAGGGAGGTGGCGGAGAAAGGGACAGGGTGACCAAGTAGATTAGCATGGAAGCCTTTCACCTCTAAGTATTCAGATTGAAACAGGCACTAGTCAGTGAGGCCCCTGGGAAACCATTCTGCACACTTCAATGGAGAAGTATGCCCTGTACATTAAAGAGCTTCACTTGATTTCCACATCCTAGAAAACGTCTGGAGATACTGCTGTTCACCACTGTACTTTCACATTGTATTAGAAGATTAGAATGCAAATTATCATGGACCCCAAGGTACTAGTGAGGTTCATGTATTGTATATGAAAATGAAGGCAAGATTTAAAATAAATGCAAAATTAAAAACACTTTTGACAGTTTAAGCGGTCGAGGTTCTTCACATGCTGCCTTGTTCGTGTCGGAGCACAGACAGAGGGATAGGGAGTGCATTCTGCGAGGGTGACAGTACCAGAACACCCCCCTTGTGTGTCACCTCCTGCTTCTCTTCAAACTGCATTCCCCAACCCCTGCACGTCCAGTTAAAGGTCTGGCTTCCCCTCACACACACACACACACACACACACACACAAATCGATATAATAAAATGCAGTCTGTTGTAACGTGATATTTAATGGCTGCAGTTAGATGCAGCTTGCATATCTTTGCATTGCCCTGTGATGGTCAGCCTGATTTGCAACGTGTCCAAAGTGTTAACCAAGATACACCTTCCAGGATATTCTGGAGTTTCCTCGTCCCTCGAAGGCTCAGTGTAAACATCCTGCCAGTTGTATCCTTGCAACAGACAGGAGAGCATCTGAACTCCACCAGACGTGGGAAATGCCAGCGAAACAATAAATGACTTTTCAGGGATCAGTGTAAACTAAGGCAGCCAGCTGAGCTGCAGTCTCTCCTGCGATTACCCAGTGTCAATCCAAGAGGGGGTTTTATTAGGAGCTTAACTGCAGAGGAAAAGCGCTTGATTCTGCACACAAGACAAAAGGAATGGGAATCACTCATGTTTCCTCTGCCTGTACGGGCTGGTCGTGGAGTTCAGTCAAATGTAACCAGCTCCCCTCCCAGAAGGAATGCTGTTTATTCCCAGAAAGGTCAAGGAAGATCAGTTGACGGTTATTTTATTACTGTCTGAGAACAGAGGCAGAACACACAAGGCCAGTGAGGTTTCAAAAGCAGCAGCACAGGAGAAATGAGGAAGAGACATAAAGAAACAGAAACATCTTGAAATAACTCGAGTTGCGTCAGGTAGGAAAAAGCATGATCTTTTTACAGCTGCACGATTCCTGCTAATTATAAACCATGTGGGCGTCAATGCTGGTTCAACGAGGATCCTGTCACAGCTCCAGCTGGGAATTGGATCTGAGAGTACACTAGTTCAGATGCATGCAGTTATTTTGTTACGTAAATGTAAAGGTTGTCTCTTTCACTTTGGAAGCTGAGTGTCCAGATTACAAACCAGCTAGTTATCAAGTAGAATCACAATCGGGTAAGCATGACATGACGTCTCCATAGCAACACTACAGTAAAGCTGCGTCCTGCCACCTTTGAGAGCAACGGCTCACTTGGGCACGTGGTTCTGTGCCAGTCTCGCCAGGCAGCATGCCTCCTGTAAGCAGTGTTTAATTAGGACCTGAGCCCTCGATGAAGGCTGTCCACAGATTAGCACAAACTCTGCTGCCTCCCCAGGAAATGCAGCCTGACTAATTTAAAGCAAACAGTCTTCCTGTTTGAAGGTGGGAGCTGTCTGCAGAGGAAGTTACATGTGGGCACCGCTCTGCAGCCTGCTAATTGTCATGATGCACATCACTTCCTTTAGAAATCAAGATGAGAGAGTCAGAACAGGACTTCCAAGGCTGTCCGGGAGCCAGTGTTACTGACGTGTTTCAGCCGATAAAAAATACTGCACTGCTTAGTGAGATGCAGAGCCCGTGTGTCTCAGTCGATCTGTCTCTCCTAACAATCTCACTTTGCAGCATTTCCTTCCTATAGATAAAAAACATTGCTTATTGTTGAATCATTCTTGTTAACGCACGTTACCATTTCCTGTCAATGACTCCATGAGCTCTCCTGTCTGTGTGCCTGCCTGTATCTCGATCTCTTATCAGTATACACACACGCTCATGGCTGTAGTCTCAGAAGCTGGTTACTTGTGAGTCATGTAAGTTTGATCCTGATCCTCTGACCGGGGCTGTGTCTGTCCTCCTCCTCTCTCTCCAGATCAAGGGCAGCGCGACGCAGACCAGGGCCGTCCTGGTGCAGCACTTCCAGGAGCTGCAGGGCACGGTCAGCAGGCTGCTGGAGGAAAGACTGGCTGCTCTGCTGCTGGAGGTGGACGTTATTGAGCAGGACAGCATCCGGCCGCTGGATGACTGCCAGAAACTGATCGAGCAGGGGGTGAGCACGGCCGACGAGCTGCTCAGGGAAGGTAGGAGGGAGCCCCAGACAACGGGGTTCTTTCTGTTTAATTCATCCGTGACTATAAAAGATTCAGTAGTAAATACATTGAAATAGACTCTTAATCAAAACGTTTGTCATTGGGTTTATATTCTTTTAGTAGTACTTCTTCATTTACTTGCTATTTCATTTTTAATTAACAGACTGAGGGCAGTCAGATTAAGACATTACAATGAGACCAGGGCATTGCAAGGGGATGACGGTTCATCCTACAGCTGTCCTGGCTGATGAAGTCGTCATGGGAACTGCCTGTGTTTGCCCAGACGTTCCTGTCCTGTCCTTTTTATTAATAAAGAATAATCAAGGCATTAGAGGTTAGAGCTGCCTATTGCAGGAGAAGGAAAAGGGCTTTACGAAGCCCTCTAAGCACTGAAACATCAGAGCCTTCAGAAAGCTCCTGTCTTCCAGGTGAGGCTGCTCTGCGCTGTGGGGTTGGAGAGAAGGACGACAAGCTGGGCAGCTTTACTAAAAAGGCGCTGCAGATTCAACTGGACAGGTAGGAGACCGAGGGGTGGTCCTCTTCCCTCACCAGGGGAGGGGCCTCGGCGTGCCTGGAGTCTCTCATGATTCCAGGGGGGGCCAGCTGGTGGTGACGGTCCCCTTTGCTGAATTGATATCCTCAGTTTCAGCCTGACATGCCCCTGCACTGACGGCTGTGTTTTCCTTGCAGTCTGCCCGAGGTGCCGTCTCTTGCGGAGGTGTCCTGCCTGTCTGCTCAGCTCGACGACTCCCTGCTCCCCGCGGTGAAGGGCAGGATCTGCACCCATGGCAGTGTGGCGTCGCACCCTCCCGTGCAGATCGACGAGCTGGTGGAGCGGCCGGGAGGGGTCCTTGTGCGCTGGTGTAAGGTGAGCGTGACAGAGATGCTGCTCAGCTAGCTCAGTAAGCTTTCAGACAGAGCCAGGGTGCAGGGCTTCCATTGCAGTGATTTTTCTGTTGTTCTGGCTGATGAAATGAGAGCAGAAGCCTTACCTGCTGTGCACTACCGGAAGCTTTGCAGTGCTCACGTCGCGTGCAGTTTTGACATGCACGTTTCATTTTTGAAAAATGTTACCTGGTTCCCTGCCAGGTTAAAGAAAGGTCAGTGTCCCATTAGCAGAGTGTAGAACACGTGACCTTTTTAAAGGCGTAGCGTTCACTGGCTTTGTGGCACTGATCATACAAGACCTCAAGCACTCCGTACTGTTTCACTACAGTCAAACCTGCTGAACTCGTTCTTCAGTAAAGACCACGTGGTTGTTCTGAGCGCAGTGGTTATACTCCAGTTAATTACAGATTGGGTCTCTATTTTATTGGTTTGTAGGTGGATGACGACTTTGCCGCTCAGGACTACCGCCTCCAGTTTCGCAGGAGCACATCGAGCCACTTCGAGGACGCCTACGTGGGGCAGGACAGCGAGTACCTGGTGTTGCACCTGGACCCCCACACGGAGTACCTGTTCCGCGTGTGCGCGCGGGGCGACGGCCATCGGGAGTGGAGCCCCTGGAGCGTCCCCCAGACTGCATGCACCACCCTCCCCCCCCACGGTAACCACACACAGCTGGGCATCACCGTCCCCAGAGTGATGGAGTGCGCTGTCCACGTGAATCCAAAACACTTTTATAACACGTCTGTGCAAAAACAGAAACTTCCTTCTATCTATACAGCACCGTGCTGCGATCGGCTACAGCTGGATTTCTTTGGAGCTTTTTCATGGTTATCCCACCATTACCCCAAAAAATAAGTGGTTGATGCAATCCCTGATACTGTCAACTAGTATTTCAGAATCCAGCTGTGGCTTATACCAGAGACTGATCAAATCTGCAGAATATATTTAGACAAACGTTTCAGTGAGACGTTGTTAGTTAAAATGTGCTGTGTTTATTTGGTGCTTATTGAATGTAGCGTACCTTCTCTCAGTGTGTGTGCAGCTCCTTTCTCGATGGCCTGTTTAACTCTCTCTCTGGGCTGCTCTTCTCTCTGTGCAGAATGGAGCCCGGGCAATGAGGAGTACAGTCTGAGCAGCCGTAGGGACATCGCATTGAGAAACGACTCCCCGCTGTGTGGAGCCAGGGTCCTGTACTCACAGGCCCCCACCTACTGCTGTAGACAGACCCTCACTTTCAGGTGAGTCTCCGCCTCTTGTGCTTCCTTGTGGGGGAATGACAGCGTTAGCATGGGGGGTGATCACAGAGGGGTTGTCAAAGATATAAACAGAGTTTTGTTTAGCATTAATGAATCCAAGTTGAAACTGAAATCTCATCTCACCTATTCTATTCCTGCAGGTACAAGTTAATGATTATATATAATATATATATACACACACACACACACACACACACATTTGATAGATATAAAAACCTTTTTGTAGTTCAGCTTAAGACGTTATCTGATACAGTTAAAGTAAGTCTTTTCATGGAAGAGTGTGTGTGTATATATAATGTGTTCTCTGCTCTCTCTCTCCCTGCAGAATTATAAGTGCAGGTCAGCCAGACAAGCGTGACAGTGTGGGAGTGTGTGTGGACCGCCGCAATGGACAGGATTCCCTACAGCGAGATCAGGCTGTTTGCATTACTACCAGCGGTGAGTGGGGGGGGACGATGATCGTGACATTCTTCACTTACAGCACCTAGAACTGCTATATTAATATGTGCAGTATCTCCACAGGCCTGGCTGGAATATTGTTTTAAACCAGCTGCCTGTGGCTGTTGGTATGAGGCAGTTCATGTCTTCTCACTGCATTTCTCTTGTACCTCCAGGTGCCGTATTTGTAAACGGCAAAGAAATGACCAACCAGCTACCAGCTATCTCGACCGGATCTGTGGTGACTTTCGACATGGAAGTGGTGAACGCGTTTCCTGTGAACATTAACAATAACGAAGGGGCAAGCGTCAAGCTGAGAGTGACGATTGGTTCAGGGAGCAGGGAGGTGGTGTTCGATTGGTTACTGGATCAGGCGTGCGAAGGGCTTTTCTTTGGGTGCTCATTCACACACCCAGGCTGGAAAGTGTTTGTGTTTTAAGGCCTTCACATTCCAAACCCCCTTTCATTCTATTTACCTGTTAGGCTAACTGGTTTTATAGGAATTGTAGGTTCACTTGAACATTGAGGTAGATATGACATTTGAACTGTTGCTGTCACCCATAAAAACATTAAAAGCGAACTACATTTACTTAGCGTAGACCATATTTTAGCATCAGTAATAGGGTGTGAAGAGTGGTAGAATTAAAGCCAAGCTGTGTATCTTCATTTTTGAGAAACTGCAGGCTGTAAAACATAACTGGGTTGCCTTTTTTATTTTCTAGTTTAACTTGTTTAGCAAATACCTTTCTATCATGCTTTTTTTTTTTTTTTTTTTTTTGCTGAATGCCCAAGTTCATTTTTCTTGTGTCCAGACAATCCTTACAGTATTTAAAAAAAAAAAAAAAAAAAAAAAAAAAGACACACACACCTTTTAGCGCATACTAGAAATGAACAAATGCTAGAACTCAAAGTGCCTGTCCATAATAAACGTCTCTCCATGAGCTTAATGAAACATTTATACAAAATCAAGGGTAGGGAAGGGCTGTCTGCTTGGCAATGGATTTTGTTATTTCTGCAGGACCGGGCTCAATAAAATTAGATCCAAATCATTTAAGTTATTATAATGCTGTATTCACAAACCAGTAATGCACTATAAATACAGAGAACTGCAGTTCATTTACTGGTCTTTTGCAGGGGCAGAGATGCGACTATCAATATGCACCTTTAAAAAGAAACAAAGTACCGCTTTAACTAAAGTGGCTGTTTATCCAAACAGTGTCTTTTACTTGTCTGTACTTCTTGTGAAACCATGTAAATGGTTCTGGTATTTTTCAGTGTAAATGGTTATAGTGTTGTTCACTTACCTCATGGTTGTTTTTTGCCATCTTTAAGCAGCAGAATGTGCTTGGTAAATATCTGTATGAAAGCTGTGTTGTCAACATTTAAATAAAAAAAAAAAAAAAATGTAAAAAGTGAACGAATCCTACGGTTATTTAAGAACATAAAGTTTACAAAACGAGGAGACCATTCGGCCCATCTTGGTCGTTTGGCTGTTAATAGTTTATTGATCCCAGACTCTCATCAAGCAGCTTCTTGAAGGATCCCAGGGTGTCAGCTTCAACAACATTTCTGCCACTATAGAGATATTTAGTTTGTATGTTTTTACGTGCAGTTGACCTGTCTTATGGTGTGTTTTGTCTTCTCATAACCAGTTTAAACTTTGCACTGGAAAAGTCTTCAATTGCTTTAACCTTTGGTTCTGACCACCTGAGGACAAGGATCATTTCTGATGCACACAGCATTGTACAAAACAATTTATTTGTTCATCTAGATGCAGTATTTCCAAACGTATAAGGGTTGCATAGTCTAAAACAGAAAATTACTAAGCAGCTGTACTAAACAGGGAAGTAAGCCAATTCTGTGCGATTAAAAGGCATAACCATAATTTACAAATTGTAAAGCATTAGAAATTAACCAATGAGTTGCTTACAACCATTGACAACAATGAAAAATATTAATTTGATTTTAAATAGAAAACATCAACATTTTCTATAACTCCCTTATTACAAAATTCACAATTTTAACATGGGGGTTTAACAATGTGTCGTTTCAGGAAATCTTTTTGTCTTGAAGTAATCTGGGGGCCCTCATCAACAAACTTGTGCAAAACAATACCAGTCTTTCTTTTTGAAGCAATAAAAAAAAAGCATAATTAGCTTGCTTAAGAAATGACACAAGCAATAACCATAGAACTAATCCTCAAACCAAATCTACGTTTTTACATATGTGCACAGCTTTAGCAAATTAAAGCAACAGTTAAGAAAAGCTTTTGTTTCAATCCTTCAAAATATAAAATTTGAAGTTCAGAGTTACACCTCTATAGCCGGCAAATCAATAGGGTCAAAAAAAAAAAAAAAAAAAAACTGCAGTTTACCCCTTCGGTCAACTGTTCTGCCTGTTACTGTCATAGATTTAATTTAAATACACTTCTTAAATATACTTCATTAACAGCTGCAAACCATTGTAGTGAAATACAGGTACCACAAGGTTCCCTTTACAAGCTGAAGTAGTAATTTGTAGACATCAGTAAAAACTTCAATTCAGGCTTAAACACGATAGAAATGAAAATTCACATTGCGAGTTTTATCAATGTGTTCTATAGGCTCAGAAAAAAAAAAAAGGTTATCTTCAGCTTTTAAAAACCAAGGAATGAACTACAAACATAATTAAAATACCCTAAGAGCAGCATTTATTGTTTATCTTTTAAATACAAATATGAGAATGTTATTATTTAATGGTAGTAACAAAAAACAATTCTAAAAAAAAAAAAAAAAAAACGAGGTGAGCCTGTCACTCGACCACAGTGCATGCCAGGTTAAAAGCAGCATTACCGACACTGCATGAGTAGTAAAAAACCACTTTTCCATTGGAAAATCTGTAAGCAGTTGCATGAATAATAAACCTGGTTCTTGTATGCAGTTAAATACTGCTAGAAGTATATTTTCTGTTAGTGTCTGCAGTAAATACCCTGTGTGTTAAAAACAGACAGACCACAGAATACTTGCATATAGAGTGAACAACATTTCTGGTCCAGTCTTGCAGTGCATTTTTCCTTAGAAAGTGGCAGCTCCACTGCCCTTACCTTGCCAGGGTAGGGGCTCTGTTCAACTACAATACAACCCTATGAAAACATGTCTGTGTGAAGTACTGTACTAGCAATTCCATGAGTTTGGTAAAAAAA